>NC_133333.1:80566870-80866870 GCF_042186555.1 Aquarana catesbeiana | reverse complement strand
ATCTACCCCTAGGAAGGGAGATTCTCTCCTGTAAGAGTTAATATGGGAAAAAGGTGTCTCCACTGATGCTTTATTATCACCAATCCTTGTTTCCCTAAAAACCCCAAATTTTCAAAATCCAATTGTCATTGGGATGGAAAGTGAGGTGAAATCTTCTGAACAGGGGCACAGAAAGCAAAAGAAATGTTACAGGGGTGATGATAACCCTTCCCTATGTTATCCAAAAAGCTTAATAATAGATTTTTTGGCTGGAGCTACACTTAAAAAATGTACCTGCTCCAAATTACAAACAGATTCAACTTAAGAACAAACCTACAGTCCCTGTCTTGTTTGGACCACCTGTATACTGCTGTTCAGAGTATATAGGGCCTGGGGGCCCAATGCCTTTTCTTTTTTTTTTAAATCTAATACTGTACATATACAGCATAAAGTTTTGGGGTTCTAAATAACTTTCTAGCAAAAAATACAGATTTTTACAGGTAGGAGAGAAGTATCACAATAGGCCTGGTCTTTAACCACTTCAATACAGGGCTTTTATACACCCTTCCTTCCCAGACCAAATTTTAGCTTTCAGCGCTCTCACACTTTGAATGACAATTACTCAGTCATGCTACACTGTACCCAAACCAAATTTTTATAATTTTTTTCTCACAAACATAGCTTTCTTTTGGTGGTATTTAATCACTGCTGGTTTTTTATTTTTTGCAATATAAGCGAAAAAAGAGAGACATTTTTGAAAAAAAAACACTTTTTTTTAGTTTCTATTGTAAAATTTTGCAAATAAGTAATTTTTCTTCATAAATTTGGGCCAAAATGTATACTGCTACATATCTTTAGTAAAAATAACCCAAATTAGTGTATATTATTTGGTCTCTGTGAAAGTTATAGAGTCTACAAGCTACGGTGCAAATCATTGAAAAATGATCACATCTGATCACACCTGATGTACTGAAGGCCTATCTCATTTCTTGAGGCCCTAACAAGCCAGGAAAGTACAAATACCCCCCCAAATTACCCCTTTTTGGAAAGCAGACATTCCAAGGTATTTAGTAAGAGGCATGGTGAGTTTTTTGAAGTTGTAATTTTTTCCCACAATTCTTGGATTTTTTTTTTGCACAAAATTGTCATAATAACAAGTTAGTTCTCTCACACAGCGCATGCATACTTGCAATGACACCCCAAAATACATTCTGCTACTCCTCCTGAGTATAGTGATACCACATGTGTGAGACTTTTACACAGCCTGGCCACATACAGAGGTCTAACATCCAACTAGCACCGTCAGGCGTTTTACGAGCATAAATTGCACATCTCATATGATGACAACCTATCACACTTTTGAAGGCCCTGGAGCACCAGGTCAATGGAAACGCCCACAAAATGACCCCATTTTGGAAAGCTAACACCCCAACATATAATCTATGAGGCATAATTAGTCTTTTGAATGGTTCATTTTTTTCCCAAAGTTTTTGGAAACTGTGGGAAAAAAATGAAAACGCATTTTTTTTACACAAAGTTGTCCATTCATAAGATATTTCCAACACATAGCATGTACATAGCAAAAATGACACCCCAAAATACATTCTGCTACTCCTCCTGAGTATGGCGATACCAAATGTGTGAGACTTTTACACAGCCTGGCCACATACAGAGGCCCAACATTGAAGTAGCAGCTTCAGGCATTCTAGGAGCATAAATTACACATCTCATTTCTCAACCACCTATTACAATTTTGAAGGCCCTGGAGCACCAGGACAATGGAAACGCCCACAAAATGACCATATTTTGGAAAGCTAACACCCCAACGTATAATCTATGAGGCATAATTAGTCTTTTGAATGGTTCATTTTTTTCCCAAAGTTTTTGGAAACTGGAAAAAAAATGAAAACGCATTTTTTTTTACACAAAGTTGTCCATTCATAAGATATTTCCAACACATAGCATGTACATAGCAAAAATGACACCCCAAAATACATTCTGCTACTCCTCCTGAGTATGGCGATACCAAATGTGTGAGACTTTTACACAGCCTGGCCACATACAGAGGCCCAACATTGAAGTAGCAGCTTCAGGCATTCTAGGAGCATAAATTACACATCTCATTTCTCAACCACCTATTACAATTTTGAAGGCCCTGGAGCACCAGGACAATGGAAACGCCCACAAAATGACCCCATTTTGGAAAGCTAACACTCCAAAGTATAATCTATGAGGCATAATTAGACTTTTGAATGGTTCATTTTTTTCCCAAAGTTTTTGGAAACTGGAAAAAAAATGAAAACGCATTTTTTTTACACAAAGTTGTCCATTCATAAGATATTTCCAACACATAGCATGTGTATAGCAAAAATGACACCCCAAAATACATTCTGCTACTCCTCCTGAGTATGGCGATACCACATGTGTGAGACTTTTACATAGTCTGGCCACATACAGAGGCCCAACATCCAAGTAGCACTGTCAGTTGTTCTAGGAGCATACATTACACACAAATTCCTGCCAACCTATCACATTGTTGAAGGCCCTTCATATTTCTAACACATAGCATGTACTGTACATACCAATTACAAACCAAAATACATTCTGCTGAGTAAAGGGTAAAGAAAAGATTACCTGCAGTTTTAGTAGTGCAGTGGTCCACAGGGAAGAGCATCGGTCCAGGCAGCAGGCAGGAACGTGGACAGCGACAGCAAAACAGGCAGCAGGCAGGAATAGTCAGTACAGGTAGAGATGTCAGCACAGCCAAAGCATTAGTCCAGATAGCAGGCAGGGATGTGGTCAGCAGCAGCAAAAGGATCAAAGGATCGTCCATGCAGCAGGCAGGAATACTGTCCATAGTTAGTACATGCAGCAGGCAGAGGTATGGTCAGCACAGCCAGAGTATTTGTCCAGGGAGCAGGCAGTACCATCAAGCTTAGGGCATCGGTCAGGAAAGAATAGGGACAGGGGTAGAGGCTTCTCCCACCCAAATCGCTTTGAAGCCTCCGGGCAACCAGACCCTGTTATGGGAACACAGAAAACCAAAAACTGGTTTTCTGAACTCCGAACACTATTCTGGAGCCCCTCACATATGTGAGACCCCTGTGTAGCAGGGTGAAAGATCAATCCAAGGGGCAGGCAAAAACATGGTCAACAGGCCGAGGTCAGTGCAGGTAAAAGGCAGAAATAGACGGTAGGCAGAGGCATAGTCGATACAGTCCAGGGTCAGTTCACGTGAAAGGCAAAAACATGGCGGAAAAACAATGCAGACGGTAGGCAGAGGCATAGTCGAGAAACAGGCCAGGGTCGGTTCACATGGAAGGCAATGATATGGTTGGTTGAGGAAGGGAAATATTCAGGACAGAAATTAAAAACGGGGAAATGGCAGTATTAGAAATATGGACTAATAATTTTCCAGAGTGTGATATCGCCTGAAGCATTCTTCGATGCAAAGGCCAGGTTGGGAGGGACAGTCGGTACAATGGAAGCTGGTATCTTTCCTAATTCCTTTTTTGGTGCACACCCAACATTTTTTTTGGCGTCGTCTTCCGGATCCTGTTGGTGGAATATGATCCGGGAAATGGCGCTCATGTAGTCTGCTGACAGAATCGGAGCGAATGCTTTCTGGGGGGGATACTTGCTGATAAATCAGGGCAGTGACAATGTCTTCAATAAACCTTATGAAGGTGGTAAGTGTTTCTGTGGATTTTTGGTAGATTATGAAAGAATTTAAAAGGGCCAAATGAAAAAAGTAAATTGCGACTTTTTTGTACCAGAATAAGGATTTTCTTGTTGAAAGATAGGGCTGCAACAACTGATCGTTTAAATCCACCCCCCATGTATTTATTGTACTCAGTGATACAGGTAGGCTTGCGAATGGTACCGCGTCTTCTGTGAAGTTCCACCGAGGTGTCATCGTGGATGGTGGACATGATGTACACGTCTTTTCTATCCCTCCACTTCACAGCCAACACTTCTTCGTTCCTCATGGGAAGCCCTTTCGTTTTTTTCTAGTTGTACCACAGGCCAAAGTTTGTTTGAGATATAGGTGGCAGAGAAGGGGCAAACTCGTATAATAATTATCCATATAAATATGGTACCCCTTTTGGAGGAGTGGGAATGCCAACTCCCAAACAATTTTCCCACTTATTCCCATGTACGAGGGACACTCAGGGGGCTGGAGCTGGGAATCTTTGCCTTCGTACACGCGGAATGCGTACACATAACCGGTGGCACTTTCACAAAGCTTGTTAAGCTTCAAGCCATACCTTGCCCTCTTACTGGGGATATATTGCTTGATTCCCAGCCGGCCTGTGAAATGCACCAGGGATTCGTACACAGATATGTTTTTTTCAGGGACATAAACTTCGGCAAACTTCTGGGAAAAAAAATGAATTAGGGGGCGAACTTTATATAGTTTGTCAAAGTTTGGGTGATTTCGGGGGGGGCACTGTGAGTTGTCATTGAAATGCAAGAAGCGCATTATGATTTCGTATCGGGACCTGGACATGGCTGATGAAAAAACTGGCATATGGTGGATGGGTTTGGTCGACCAATACTTATGAATTTCATTTTTTTTTGTAAGCCCCATGTTCAGGGTTAGGCCTAAAAACTATTTTAGCTCCACTACTGTTAGCGGTCTCCACTCAAAAGGGCGGGCATAGCTGGAGCTAGGGTTGGTTGCAATAAATTGTTGGTCAAAGAGATTAGTTTGGTCCACGATGCCTTGAATCAATTCGTTAGGGAAAAATAAATTTAAAAAATCCATTTGTGAAAATCCTGCAGTGTTGACCTGCACACCGGGCTGTGCTGTAAAAGGGGGGATCGTGGCTGACCCTGTGGTAGAAGGCAGCCACAATGGGTTTGCCAAGGAATCTGGAAGATGGGTTTGGGCCCTACTTCTTTGGCGTCCACTTCTGGGCCTTTTCTCCTGGGGTCTAGCAGCGCTTGTACTGGGCCCCTCCTCCTGGGGTCTACCGCCGCTGGCACTGCTGGTAGCTGCCTGGTGTTCAGACCGTCGTCTTTTTGGATGGACTACTTCCTCCTCTGATTCGGATCCTGATGTGCTGCCTTCGGGGGGGCTCATATTCCGAATCAGAACCAGAATCTGAACTGAGAGGTGAGAGCTCCCCGTTGCTCTCATCGGTCAGACTCAGTATCTGGTATGCCTCTTCTGGGGTGTACATCTTTCTGGACATAGTGGCTGACTGGCTGTATGTACTCTGGTGGCAGGTGGTGAGGTGGCAGGTACTCTGGTGGCAGGTGATGAGGTGGCAGGTACTCTGGTGGCAGGTGATGAGGTGGCGGGTACTCTGGTGGCAGGTGATGAGGTGGCGGGTACTCTGGTGGCATGTACTCTGGTGGTGAGGTGGAGGGTACTCTGGTGGCAAGTACTCTGGTGGCAGGTGATGAGGTGGCGGGTACTCTGGTGGCAGGTGATGAGGTGGTGGGTACTCTGGTGGCAGGTGATGAGGTGGCGGGTACTCTGGTGGCAGGTGATGAGGTGGTGGGTACTCCTGATGGACAGGTACTCTGAGATGACAGGTACTTTGAGATGACAGGTACTTTGAGATGACAGGTACTCTGAGATGACAGGTACTTTGAGGTGACAGGTACTCTGAGGTGACAGGTACTCTGAGGTGACAGGTACTTTGAGGTGACAGGTACTCTGAGGTGACAGGTACTCTGAGGTGACAGGTACTCTTTTTATTTAGGAGGGGCGATCTGGGCACAGTAGAACATATATTGGGTAACTCACTGTTAGCTGATCTCTTCTCCTCACACTGGATCGGTGTGTGAGGAGAAAAGCCCAGCAACAGCAGTTACTGACAGTGTTTGTGCTGTTTACATTAGTGACCGGCTGTGATTGGACACAGCCGGTCATGTGATGAAGAGCCATGTCATTGACTACAGTGATCGGGGCTGAGCTGTATCCAGGGGAAAAGCCTCAGCCCCGATCACCGCCCCGATCACCGCCCCGATCACCGCTCTGCATCCGCCAGAACCGGCACAGTACACGCCGCTTCCCAATGCCGCTCTGCATTGACATCCGCCGTTACCGACGCTCCACCACCCGCCGCTTCAATATCCCCATCGGGGAACGGCTGTGTTCTGAGGGACACAACGATACCCCGATCGCTGCTCTGCGGGCCCCCGGGGGCCCGCAGTAGCGACGGAAAGCCGAGGCCATCATATGACGTCCACCCAGGATGGGAGATCCCATCTGTGGACGTCATTTGACTATGGCCGGGTATTTAAGCGGTTAAGTAGTTAAAGTGACCACAACTCCAATACTGGGGGAAAATACCTTCCGTCCAGGACACATTCCCGGTGCCCTGTACAGCCCTAAAACTTCTTGATTACTGGTTGTCAATCCCAGACCAATTGCTTGGCAAGAAATACGAGAGTCAAAAAACTTGAATATCAAAAGCTTATATCACGTGCCATCTGCCTCCAACAGGATCTTTACCACCAGTGTATAAATGTGAAAATCCTGTTCTTTTTTCCATGAAGTGAGGTTTTTCATGAGGTTTTTCAGTGTGGCAGATAATACTCTGAAGGGAAGCAAGATTATATTTTTTGTATGGCTTTGAGAATCTCCAGTGCTTGCAAGTGTTCATCATCACTAAAACATTACCTTTAGGTCTTAGGCACATGGTCTTTTACTTGTGTGTAGGCAGGTGCAGTCCACTTTCTCCACTTCAGGTGGAGCTCAACTGCAGTGGCATAGCTGAGGGAGAAGAAGTCAAGAGGTGGTTTCCTTGGTCACTGTGGCAGTGATCCGATTAGATGCTAGCTGCCCATGTGACTCTGGCAGCCATATTAGGTGTGTCAGAGTCTATTTAAGACCCTGGCTCCTGGGTTTGGTGTGCTTTCTAGAATGTGGGTAGTGTAGGGACAGGTCATCCTACTGTTAGGGACAGTACTTGCAGTAGCGAAAGGTTCCAGATGAGGAGGGAAAGCATAGGGATTCATCACTCTCCTGGAAACCTCCGCATTTGGGCTCAGACCAGCCAGGCTGCATTCCTCCCCTCGAGACAGACACTGTCAGCTCAGCTGAGGCCTGCTGTACTAAATGCGGTTATCATCCGTGAGTGCTTCACAGTTGGGCCTCCTTCAACTGTGCTTGTTGTGAACTATGGTACTTCAAAACAAGTTTTTCAACTGCATCTGGGCTGAGTGTGTGTTACTTCACCAATGTGCACACACCCACATGTGCTTGAGCTGTTTTTCTTCCCCATAAAATTTAAGTGGATGCAAAAACAATAAGAAGCAGCTCAATGCAGCTGATAAGCAGCTCAATGTAACTCAGGTGTTTAAAGTAATTCCTTGAGGAAATAAAAGCTACTCAACCACAAGTAACACAGTACCTTAACAAGTAACATAAAGCAATACTGCTTTTGACTCACTTAGGAGTCTGATGCCTATTCACATGAATCGTCAGAAATCCAATAGAGCCATAAGGATGTTTGACCATACATGCACAGTCAACCAGCACATTGCTAAACAGGAATGTTCAAATCAGCCACATTTTCAATCTTAGTAACCAAAGGGGATGAGCATTCTGCTTATGACAATGATAAGCCATTTTGGTAATAAGACAAAAGTCAATTGTGAAAGCACTTAGTTGCTGATTAGTATCCAGACTAAAATGTATTGGTTGTATAGGTAAACACATTTTGCCTACACAATCCAGGGGTTGTGATATTTCTTTTAGTATTTTTTTTTCAACGCATGTTGATAACCCTGTAGAAGGGGAGCTTTGTTACCCCAAAATGCTCTGGTCAATTTTTTTGACTGCTACTAACTAACTAACTAAGTAATACAACCTATTCTGGACACTAACCAGTGGATTGGTGCTTTATTCATTGATCTCTTCTGCGGGGTTCTAAAAAGGACCCTATCAGAGGCTTCCCGAAGTCCAATTTTCTGAAGTTTTCTAACTTTGGCTTTAAGCTGTCTGTAGGGCTCATAGAAATGAATTTACATACTTTAAAATTTGTCAAAGTGACATGGCTGTATTGAGTTTCACTAGTGCAGAACATACTACAAACAAGATACTCATAGACAGTGAGGAAGTTTGAAGATAAAAGCATAAAGGCAAACATAGGGAACCCTATAGAACTGAATGTATCAAAATAAATGCAGTGCTGAATTAAACATAAGATTATCCCCTAGCGATATAAATTGCAATGTGCAAAATTTCTCTACAAAGTGTCCTTTTATGGATCAAACAATATGATTTGCAATAAAGTGCAATGTGCAAAGTTTCTCCACACAGTGTCCTTGTATAAATCAAACAATGGTGAAAACAGCGTGCCAGTCCAATTTGTGAATGGTAGAAACACTTATAGATGAAACAATCTCTCCACAATCATCCACTTCTGTGTATGTTCTAAAAATGCTTTTGCTCTCTTCACTGGTTGTGCCCCCACCTTATAGGCTTTGTAAATGTGCCTTTGAGAATGATCTCTGGAATGCTCCTTCTAATATTCCTCCTCCTTATAAACTGCCCATGAGCTCAGATCACAACGATCACCTTTTAATATTATGCCTCTTAATGCTGCTCGTGGATTCCAATCTCAACAACCACATGCAAAGCAATCTTGCAATAGTGCTTTATCGTTTTAAAATGTATTAAAAAAAGTCATACAACAAATATGCACTCACATTTGGAAAAACTTAATCAGGCCTCTGTATGATACATGTGCCAACGTTGCTAGGACGAATGTATTACCTTTCAACCGGCTCTACAGTCCCAGCCGTCAGTGCTCCCTCCATCCGTTACACACTGAAAATCCCTTCCTGGTTCCACGTTCTTCAGCCTCTCAGGTCCCTTCTACTAGTTTTGTCACTCCTCGTGACTTCCACGGGGGGATATGATTGGCTAACAAATTTCCCATTCTTTACATAGTGGTTGCCGCCGCCATGTTCTTATAGCCCATATTGATGCCATTTTCCTGTATCCTATTATAAGAATATTCACCCTGCATTCTTTATCAGCGGCAGTTCACCCCCTAAAACTATATGGATGCTGCATTTGATGTAAACAGATGTTGGTATGAAACCTCCCCCCACAGTTAAATTAAAATATAACACAGAATTAAAAATTGGCAATGTCATCGGCTCTTTTCTGAGATCTGGGTCGAGCCGTGTCCCAGTGCCACAATCGCCGTGCTGCGTGACCCCATGATCGCTGCACCAAGCACAGTGAGACCCGGAAGATGTCATATGATGTTGCCCACAATGATGTTGTTGAACAATGAAGCATCCCCTTCATACACCATCCATATACTGTATATGAACAAAGAGAAATATTCCCTAAATGGGACGTTGAAAGACCACCAACTCTGATGTAAAAATGAACATCTTTACTAATGAAACGTAAATCTATACAAATGGGTAAAAAGACGTTTAACGTCTATACAGTACATACATTAAACAAAATAACAAGACACAAAGAAAATCATGATATACAAAAGAACATCAATACTCTCCAATGGGTAGTGTACCCTGATACCCAACGCGTTTCCAGTTTTTTAACACCTTCATCAGAGGTAGAAAGTGAAGTATAGTCAGATAAATTTTAGTTTGGTGTGTATGGTGCATCGTAATCGGCAAAATTGGGTAGAGCCGGACCTCCCAAAGAAAATAGGTATAAAAAAGGAATAAAGAAATAAAGAATAAAGAATCAGTGAAAAATGTACCTGTGATTCAGAAAATACATCATTTTGAGATATAAGAGCAAAGTAACAGAGGTTGGGTAGATGTATACATAAGTGCTGCATGCCACATGCATGGAAAAGGGGGGAGAGAGAAAAGGGGAGAGTAAAGCAGAGGGAAAGGGGCATCGCATGGGCCCAAGCTGTTATGCTTGGGAATACATTTACACATCTAATTCATCCTAAACCCTCCCATGAACCAGATGTGAAGCATTCCAGAAAGGGTTGATAACTGATGCAGTCATTGAGGCTAGGTGGTAAGGTGGCTTGTAATTCCACTATCCACCTGGTCTCTCTTTGCAACAAGATTTTGTCCCAGTCGCCCCCCCCTGTTGCTGGGGTGTACCCGGTCTAGTACCAGAAACCTGATTTTTGGGAAATTGCCCCTGTGTATATCTCGGCCATGTCTGCCCAATGGTAGGTCAGGGTCACAGGTGCGCAAGCTATGTATATGTCTACCCATCCTTATATGCAGTTCCAGTTTTGTTTTCCCCACATAGAAACAGCCGCATGGGCATGTCAACAAGTAGACTACCCCATGTGTGCGGCAGTTTGCAAAGTGGGAGGGTTTAACTTTTCCGTCGGATTTTCCGATGGAAAATGTGTGATAGGACCTTGTTGTCGGAAATTCCGACCGTGTGTAGGCTTCATCACACTTTTTCCATCGGATTTTCCGACACACAAAGTTTGAGAGCAGGATATAAAATTTTCCGACAACAAAATCCGTTGTCGGAAATTCCGATCGTGTGTACACAAATCCGACGGACAAAGTGCCACGCATGCTCAGAATAAATAAAGAGATGAAAGCTATTGGCCACTGCCCCGTTTATAGTCCCAAAGTATGTGTTTTACATCACCGCGTTCAGAACGATTGGATTTTCCGACAACTTTGTGTGACCGTGTGTATGCAAGACAAGTTTGAGCCAACATCCGTCGGAAAAAATCCTAGGATTTTGTTGTCGGAATGTCCGAACAAAGTCCGACTGTGTGTACGGGGCATAAGTCCATTCAGTAGTATAACATTTTTGTCGATGTTCATAAATTGGCACTTGGAGCAACTCCCGCAAGTAAAAGTACCCAAACGTTTGCAAGGGTCCCCCCTGAAATCACCAGTGTATTCACTGGTCACCAATTTATCCTTTAAAAGACCTTGTACATTTAAACGTAATTAGTGGCTCTTTCGATTTGAATTGATTCAATATCGGATCGATCTGGAGGATGTGCCAATGTTTCTGTAGGATTTTTCTAGGGGCTTTATGTTGCTTACTGTAGGTGGTAATAATCCTTGTTTGTGTCTGTTGTAGGGTGGTATTAGTACCTTTCTTTGAGTTGTCAAAAAGTAAGCTATGTCTGTTTTTTTCTTTTGCCCTTCTAAAAGCTTTTTTAAGACCCGTTAGGGAATATCCCCATTGGAGCAATCTGGTTTTTGTAATTTTTTGGCTTCGATGAGAAACATATTCTCATCAGAGCAATTCCTACGAATGCGAAGATACTGTGTGTAGGGAATGGACTTAATAAGTGGTGCCGGATGGAAAACTTGTCGCATGTAAAATGGTGTTTCCAGCTGTTTCTTTACTATATAATGTGCTAGACAGATGACCATCTGGATTTTTAAAGATGGTAACGTCAAGAAATGTAATTTATTTAACGTCACATGTCATGGTGAATTTGAGGTTGAAGTAATTTACACGTATAGCTGCCATACAACCGTTGAGGTCATCAAGTGACCCGTTCCACACAAGGAAGATGTCATCTATGAATCTGTACTAGACCAGTATCTGGTCTACAAAGGGGGCATCAGTGGATAAAAAAGTGTTCTCCCATTCCCCCAGATACAGGTTGGTGTAGGATGGTGCACAACAAGTACCCATCGCCACCCCCTGTATCTGGAGGAAATGGGAGCTATGGAACGCAAATGCGTTGTGCAGCAGGATGAAATCCAACGCACGCAGAATTTGAGCAATGACTTATCATCCTTGTGTGATTGAGAAATGAAACACCCTATGACTTCAACTCCATTTTTATGTGGGATGGAACCCCACATAAACCAGGATCGAATCCAGTGGGACACATAAGTCTTCAAGGTTTTGTAATAGCTGGGACTAGGGATGAGCTTCGAGTTCGAGTCGAACTCATGTTCGACTCGAACATAGGCTGTTCGCAAGTTCGCCGAACAATTTGGGGTGTTCGCAGCAAATTCGAATGCCGCGGAACACCCTTTAAAAGTCTATGGGAGAAATCAAAAGTGCTAATTTTAAAGGCTTATATGGTAGGTCTGGTAGGGTCTTGTATGGAATTTAGGGGGACCCCCACATCATTTTTTTTTTTAATTTTGGCCGGGGTTCCCCTTAATATCCATACCAGACCTGAAGGGCCTGGTATGGAATTTAGGAGGACCCCCACGTCATTTTTTTTTTAAATTTTGGTTCGGGGTTCCCTTGTGGGGAATTCCCATGCCGTTTTTATCAATGAACTTTTATGTGTATTGTCGGACCGGCAATGCAATAGCCGCGAATAGTTTTAAATGGCTTTTTTCCTTTGAAATGTCATTTTGCTGTCAGACTGTTCTAAACACGGGAAACATGCGCCCATTTACAGGCATACTATAGACACCCCCCAGCTATGAAATTTAAAGGGATATTACACTTTTATTGTTTGACTTTAAGCATTATTAAAATCACTGCTCCTGAAAAAATGGACGTTTTTAAAAGTTTTTTTTGCATTGATCCATGTCCCCTGGGGCAGGACCCAGGTCCCCAAACACTTTTTATGACAATAACTTGCATATAAGCCTTTAAAATTAGCACTTTTGATTATTCATGTTCGTGTCCCATAGACTTTAACGGTGTTTGCGTGTTCGAGCGAACTTTTTTCCTGTTCGCATGTTCTAGTGCAAACTGAACAGGGGGGTGTTCGGGTCATCCCTAGCTGGGACGTGTCCCTAATGTAGGAGGGTAGATTGGTAACTAAAGGATGTAGTTGTTCATCAATTTGCTAAGGTTTTCAGTGATGCTACCTCTCCCGTGCAACAATGGATCTACCCGGGGGGTTGTGCAGATCTTTATGGACCTTCGGGAGGCTGTAAAATGTTGGAATTGTGGAGTGGCTTGTGCATATAAACTCTCATGTTTGCTGGGTGATGGTGTTGTCAAGGTAGGCCTGATCAACCAATGTGAAAAATTCCTTATCAAATTTCTCTACTGTTATTTTCGATATCGGTTGATACCATTCTTTGTTAGTTAATATTTTTTTACACATTGACAGATATTATGAGTTATTCATGATCACAATATTCCCCCCTTTATCAGAGGGTTTTATTGTTAGTTGGTGTTGACTGCTTAATGATTCCAATGCCTTTTTTTCATTGTCAGATATGTTATTTGGTGATTGGTCCCTTTTCAAATTTGAATCTCTTTTGTCATCATTGCTACAAAAGCTTTCAAATTTGAATTTAGATTCAAAGATGGAAACTTATTAGATTTTTTCTTGAGTGAGGACTTCCCCTGAATACCCCCTGTAGTGGGGGTAATATGCACGGCTAAAAGTGATTCTTTTTTTTTTTTTTTTTTTTTAAATAGTTTTTATTCAAGTTTTGTCAGTTTACAAAGATATACACCATGCTGATACATATCAGTAGATATCGTACATCAAAATTTAAACCATAGATGCTAACATTTACTTACGTCTTTAGGCTAAAAGTGATTCTATATCTATGATGTCAATCAAATCTTTTTGTTCCTGATACTCCAACAGGGAGACCAGGTCATCAAGTGCTTTTCTTTCTTTTATCGATAGTTCATTCTCCTGTATAGGTTTAGCATATAGACTTTTCAGGATAAGTTTACATGCGAATAAGTGCAGGTCTTTTATTGTTTCAAAGGTTTCTATATTGGAGGATGGACAAAAGGTAAGGCCCTTACTTAATGTGGCAGTTTCATCATCAGACAGCCTATTATCAGACAGATTTATAATATTCAAACCATCATTTCCCACCGGGTTCGGTGCTTCGTGTCAATATATATCCATGGATCCATCATTGTCAGAAGCCAAGGAGGGAACCCCTGGTTAAACGTCCCTGCCCAGAGGGGCCACCACATGAGTTACCTGCCTTGGCTGTATGCTCAGTGTCCATCACCATGGAAGAAAGTTGTCATGTACCTTACTGCCGAAATGCTGAGGGTGGCCTCTTGCATGGTTCCAGTCTCAAAACCCCTGGTAGCGTGGACAGGGAGTGCTGGGGCAATGAAAGGGTGCAGGTGCCTGCAGACTGAAGGCTGGAGCTTGGAGATACAGGATCCTCTCGGAGGAAGGCGTGAAGACTGATCACCAGAACTGTTCAGCGGGAGCCAGGCAGGTAAGTATGGATTCAGGATCAGGAACAATTGCAACATCAGAAACAGGCAAAGGTTGGCAACTGGCTGGCAACAAGGTACATAAACGGAAGGCAAGTTCGTAGTCAAGGACAGGCAGAGGTTGGCAAAGGGCTGGCAGCGAGGTACAGAATCAGGAAGGGAAGCCGTAGTAGAGAATCCAAGCTGAGGTCTGTGTAATCCATAGAGGTAGATAACAGGCAGGGGTAATCCAGGAGAATGGTCAAGGAAGCCGGGTTTGTCAGGAGCAAGGTAACAGGTCAAACAGCAATCAGGAACTCAGGAACAAGCTGAATACGATCCAGTACTGGTATTTAGGCAGAGACTCTGTTTATATAGGGTGCCATGCGCCAGGATTGGTAGACGCGAATGTACGTGCGCGAGCACACAAGTTCGCATGGGTGCGCGAGTGTGCGAGTGCGCGTACACGTTCATATGGGTGCGCAAGTGCGCACGTTCATTCTGGAACTCATTCGCCTCTGTCGGAGACACCGCGCATGCCTATTGGTATTAGCGGAATGGGAATTAGCCACTGCTGCATGGAGACGGGCATTAGCACTGTGAGTTATCTGACGATGCCCATTGGCATTAGCGGAATGGGAATTAGCCACTGCTGCATGAAGACGGGAATTAGCACTGTGAGTTCTCTGACAAAAGTTGTGTAGATGTTGTGGCTTCCGTAATGTGTTTCTTGTTCTTCTTTGCTGCCTCAGGTGAACGCCATTTTTGTTTCCTAGAAATTTTTCTGGAAGTCTGTGAACATGTAGAGGAGAGAGAATTTAAGGATGAGTTAGAGCCCCTATCATTGTTCCGGATCTTGTTCAATGACTTTAGATTATTTTTCTTCTGTTGGCGTCCTTGGGGGTTACGCTGTTGCCAGCGATATGCTTTCCCCTCATTGAACGCCACTTTATCCCTCCAAAACTTTTGCTCTTTAGTGGTAATTAGTTCCTTCACAACTAGGTCTATGTGACCCTTGATGCATTCTTCCTGTTCCCCAAAGGTGGAAACTTCCTTAAAGGGTTCTAATTTAGTATATACACCTTCAATCTCTTTCTCAAGAATGTTTTTTTTTTTTTTTGATACTCCTCGATGAACAACCGCATCATCATTTTTGTACATTGTTAAAGGTTGTTTTCCCATTGTTTTTTAAAAGTGGTATCTAAGTTATCTAGTGTAGGAAAAATTTGAATCCTTAGTCCAAGAGGGTTAATATCCTCCTGGATATAGTGCTGAAAATTCTCAATTTGCCAGAAGAGAGAGACCTTGTTTTCCCCTACAGTTTTTAGTTGGAGAAAAAGGGAATTAATCTACGACCCCCTTGCTTCCTTTAACCCATGTTCCCTGTACTGTACCATCAGGGTTCTTCCATGATGATGGGCACTGAGCATACAGCTAGGGCAGGTAACTCACATGGTGGCCGCTCTGGGCAGGGATGTTTAACCGGGGATCTCTCCTTGGCCACTGCCAAAGATGGATCCACGGATATATATTGACACAAAGCACCGGACCCGGTGGGAGGTGATGGTTTGAATATTATAAATCTGTCTATTTATAGGCTGTCTGATGATGAAACTGCCATATTAAATAAGGGCCTTACCTTGTCCATCCTCCAATATGGATACCTTTGAAACAATAAAATACCTGCACTTATTTGCATGTAAACTTATCCTGAAGAGTCCATATGCTAAACCTATACAGGAGAATGAATCGATAAAAGAAAGAAAAGCACTTGATGACCTGGTCTTCCTGTTGGAGTATCAGGAACAAAAAGATTTGATTGACAGCATGGATATAGAATCACTTTTTTTTTTCGTTGAACAAAGGTTTTTATTTGAGTACAGATGATCTATATATTATTAACTTAACATTTGTATACATAAAGCACATATTGAGGTCCATGAAATGAATATTACATTCAATACAGGTATAACAATTATTATGGAATGGTATATGCTGGTTTACATCTTTATATGTGCATTCGCTAGATACAGCAGGAATAAAGACTAACATTTAGGCATCTGAATCTTTATATTACTGATCAGATTCATAGTTAACTGCAAGTTTCTGGTTCCTGTAACCAACAGTCCCAGATCTTATTGTATTTGGCTGAGCAGCCTCTGTTAATATATATGTATTTTTTATATGGCAAGGATGTGTTGACTTCTTTCCTCCACTCCACAAAACTGGGGGGAGATGGTCTCATCCACTTTCTTGCAATTATTTTCCTAACAGAGAATAAAGCTTCATGGAGGAATATTTTAGTGAATTTGTCTACTGTATCCGGGATTAACCCTAGAAGACATTATTTTGGTTCTAGCGCTATGGGAGAACCCATGGTGTCGTGCAAAAAGGTTACAACTTGTTTCCAAAGTTGTTGAATTTTTGTGCAGGTCCATATTAAATGGTTAAAAGTGTCCGTTTCTTGTCCACACAGTGGGCACAGGGTGGACTGGTTGCGTTTATATCTGGCTACGCGAATAGGGATGAGGTATGTCCTATGCGTTATATAAATCTGGGATAATCTGTCATGCTTTACATGTCTCCAGAGCCTCCTCACACTCTTCATTCTCCATGGGGCCCACCTCTCTTTCCCAGCGAGGTTTCAAGTCAAATGCTATTTTGGAAGAAGTGGGAACCAAGAGCATGTTATAAAATGTAGATATCAATCCGCGTGGATCTGTGCTCTTGACTATGGCCATGATAGGATGGAGGGTGGGTGATGGAGGATAAGCATGTGTAAATTGCACTTGGGCCACATGTCTTACTTGTAAAAACCTGAAGAACATGAAATTTTGGAGTGAGAATTCCTCTTTAAGCATGTTGTAAGTTTTGAGAGTTCCGTCTGAGAACAAATGGTGTAAATAGTATACACCCCTTGTTTCCCACAACTCGGGATCTGGGATGTGTAAAAATTCTGTCAGATCTCTGTTGTGCCATATTGGCGTGTAGTCGTTGCATTGGGGTATCCCTAATTTGGTAGAGACGAGGTCCCAGATACGTCTATAATGATATACAAGGGACTTCATATCTCCTCTTGACTCAGTTCCACTGGAGCCTGCTGATATTGCATATAGCGAGTCCCCGGTGAGCTGCGCTCCTCTTGAGCAAAAGCAGGACCCTGAAACGTGTGTTATCTGTTTTGTCGATGTGAAATAATTGTGACAGTTGAGATGCGATATAATAAAGATTAAAATCTGGTAGAGCCGTGCCCCCCATATCTGTTGGGTTTTTAAGCGCTTGCCAGGCAAGTTTATGCCTGTTGGTTCCCCAGACGAAGGGTTTAAGAAGGGCTTCAAGTGATTTAAAATATTTTAATGGAAGGTAAATTGGGATGTGCCATAATACATACAGGATTTTGGGAAAAAGGACCATTTTTATCAAATTTATACAGCCCCATGTCCCTAGAGGTAGGCGGGCCCATACGCGTATTTTGGCTCTGACTAGTGAGAAGAGGGGTTCGATATTGAGGGAGATGTAGTCGGCTGGGTTAATAGATATGTGAATTCCTAAGTACTTCATGGTGCTTACTCTTTGGAGCGGGATTTCTGTCTGGGACTCTGGTGGTAGGAAACTATCTATCGGGAGAATTTGGGACTTTCCCCAATTGATCTTCAATCTGGAAAACATTCCGAAACGTTCAATCAACTGGAGTGCAGCCTGGAGGGAAGGGCCTGAGTCAGCAAGATACAATAATGTGTTGTCAGCGTATAAACTAATTTTTTCAGTTAGGAGTCCCATCTGTAGACCCACGATCTCAGGGCTTGCACGGACAGACACGGCCAAAGGTTCTGCGGCTAGGGCATAAAGAAGTGGGGAGAGCGGACAGCCTTGCGTCGTGCCTCTGCTGAGGTAAAACACCTGAGACGTCCATCCATTCGCCACCACTTTAGCTGTAGGAGCCTGGTATAGTAACTGAACCCACTTGAAGAACCTGGGACCAAAACCATAGCTCTCCAGGCACCTCCACAGGTATCGCCATTCCACTGAATCAAATGCCTTTGCCGTGTCTAGCGTCACAATCACCCGGGATCCTACGTTTTCATGTGTGGCCTGTAGATTAACCACTTGCCGACCGCCGCACGACAATGTATGTCGGCAGAATGGCAAGGGCAGGCATAAGGACTTACCTGTACGTCCTTGCCTGTCCGCGGGCGGGGGGTCCGATCGGACCCCCCCGGTGCCTGCGGCGGTTGGATTCTCGTCAGGGGCGATAAAAGGTGAGGGAGAGGCCACTCATTCGTGGCCCCCCCTCGCGATCGCTCCTGGTGAATGAAATGCTTCCTCGGCTTCTGTATAGTAAACAGAAGCGGGGGAAGTGATGTCATCTCTCCTCGGCTCGGTATTTTCCGTTCCGGCGCAGAGGAGAGAAGACATCGATGTGAGTGTAAAACACACACAGTAGAACACGCCAGGCATACTGTGCACCCCCAATCACCCCCTGATCACCCCCTAATCACCCCCCCCCCACACTGACACCAAGCAGTTTTTTTTTCTGATTACTGCATTGGTGTCAGTTTGTGACAGTTAGTGTGGTAGGGCAGTTAGTGTTAGCCCCCTTTAGGTCTAGGGTACCCCCAAACCCCCCCTAATAATAGTTTAACCCCTTGATCACCCCCCGTCACCAGTGTCATTAAGCGATCATTTTTCTGATCGCTGTATTAGTGTCACTGGTGACGCTAATTAGGGAGGTAAATATATAGGTTCGCCGTCAGCGTTTTATAGCGTCAGGGACCCCCATATACTACCTAATAAAGGTTTTAACCCCTTGATTGCCCCCTAGTTAACCCTTTCACCAGTGATCACCGTATAACTGTTACGGGTGACTCTGGTTAGTTAGTTTATTTTTTATAGTGTCAGGGCACCCGCCGTTTATTACCGAATAAAGGTTTAGCCCCCTGATCACCTGGCGGTGATATAAGTTAGGGTCAGATAGGGTCTGCGTTGCCCCAGGCAGGTTAGTGGCAGTAGCGCTAACACCCACGCATGCAGCATACACCTCCCTTATTGGTATAGTATCTGAACGGATCAATATCTGATCCGATCATATCTATACTAGCGTCCCCAGCAGTTTAGGGTTCCCAAAAACGCAGTGTTAGCGGGATCAGCCCAGATACCTGCTAGCACCTGCGTTTTGCCCCTCTGCCCAGCCCAGCCCACCCAAGTGCAGTATCGATCGATCACTGTCACTTACAAAACACTAAACGCATAACTGCAGCGTTCGCAGAGTCAGGCCTGATCCCTGTGATCGCTAACAGTTTTTTTGGTAGCGTTTTGGTGAACTGGCAAGCACCAGCCCCAGGCAGTGTCAGGTTAGTGCCAGTAGCGCTAACACCCACGCACGCACCGTACACCTCCCTTAGTGGTATAGTATCTGAACGGATCAATATCTGATCCGATCAGATCTATACTAGCTTCCCCAGCAGTTTAGGGTTCCCAAAAACACAGTGTTAGTGGGATCAGCCCAGATACCTGCTAGCACCTGTGTTTTGCCCCTCCACCCAGCCCAGCCCACCCAAGTGCAGTATCGATCGATCACTGTCACTTACAAAACACTAAACACAGCGTTCGCAGAGTCAAGCCTGATCCCTGCGATCACTAACAGTTTTTTTGGTAGCGTTTTGGTGAACTGGCAAGCACCAGTGGCCTAGTACACCCCGGTCGTAGTCAAACCAGCACTGCAGTAACACTTGGTGACGTGGCGAGTCCCATAAGTGCAGTTCAAGCTGGTGAGGTGGCAAGCACAAGTAGTGTTCCGCTGCCACCAAGAAGAAGAAAAACACAGGCCTGTCATGCCCATAATGCCCTTCCTGCTGCATTTGCCAATCCTAATTGGGAACCCACCACTTCTGCAGCACCCGTACTTCCCCCATTCACATTCCCAACCAAATGCAGTCAGCTGCATGAGAGGCATTTTCTTTATGTCCTCCCGAGTACCCCTACCCAACGAACCCCCCAAAAAAGATGTCGTGTCTGCAGCAATCGTGGATATAGGCGTGACACCCGCTATTATTGTCCCTCCTGTCCTGACAATCCTGGTCTTTGCATTGGTGAATGTTTTGAACGCTACCATACACTAGTTGAGTATTAGCGTAGGGTACAGCATTGCACAGACTAGGCGCACTTTCACAGGGTCTCCCAAGATACCATCGCATTTTGAGAGACCCGAACCTGGAACTGGTTACAGTTACAAAAAAAAGTGTAAAAAAAAAAAAAAAAACACAAAAAAATATATAAAATAAAAAAAATAGTTGTCGTTTTATTGTTCTCTCTCTCTCTATTCTCTCGCTATTGTTCTGCTCTTTTTTACTGTATTCTATTCTCCAATGTTTTATTGTTATTATGTTTTATCATGTTTGCTTTTCAGGTATGCAATTTTTTATACTTTACTGTTTACTGTGTTTTATTGTTAACCATTTTTTTGTCTTCAGGTACGCCATTCAGCTGCAGTGCGGATTTATTTATCTTGACAGCAACAGCGTTTGCTCCCATGATATATAAAGCCGTGACTCCAGCGGAGGTGATATATGCCGAAGCATGTAGGCAGCAGGGGCGGAGGAGCGATTTGCTCCTACCTTTTGCTGGAGGATGCCCCCATGCTTCGGCATATATAAATGGTGCATGTATGCCCATCATTAGAAGTGGGTGGATGAAGGGAGGTATTCTAATTGTGGGCATACCCACAGATCAATCTCTTTTTTTCGTTCAGCCCACAGGCAATATATGCCCAACAAGGACCAGCAACGTACTGGTATGTTGCTGGACTTTGAGTGGTTATACCAGAATGATGCCTGCAGGTTTAGGTATCATCTTGGTATCATTCTTTTCAGCCAGCGGTCGGCTTTCATGTAAAAGCAATCCTAGCAGCTAATTAGCCTCTAGACTGCTTTTACAAGCAGTGGGAGGGAATGCCCCCCCATCGTCTTCCATGTTTTTCTCTGGCTCTCCTGTCCCAACAGGGAACCTGAGAATGCAGCCGGCGATTCAGCCAGCTGACCATAGAGCTGATCAGAGACCAGAGTGGCTCCAAACATCTCTATGGCTTAAGAAACCGGAAGCTACGAGCATTTCATGACTTAGATTTCGCCGGATGTAAACAGCGCCATTGGGAAATTGGGAAAGCATTTTATCAGATGCTTTGAGGGCAGAGGAGAAATCTAGGGTCTAATAGACCCCAATTTTTTCAAAAAAGAGTACCTGTCACTACCTATTGCTATCATAGGGGATATTTACATTCCCTGAGATAACAATAAAAATGATTAAAAAAAAAAAAATGAAAAGAACAGTTTAAAAATATGATAAAAAAGCAAAAAAAATAAAGAAAAAAAAAAGCACCCCTGTCCCCCCCTGCTCTCGCGCAAAGGCAAACGCAAGCGTCGGTCTGGCGTCAAATGTAAACAGCAATTGCACCATGCATGTGAGGTATCACCGCGAAGGTCATATCGAGGGCAGTAATTTTAGCAGTAGACCTCCTCTGTAAATCTAAAGTGGTAACCTGTAAAGGCTTTTAAAGGCTTTTAAAAATGTATTTAGTTTGTCGCCACTGCACGTTTGTGCGCAATTTTTAAGCATGTCATGTTTGGTATCCATGTACTCGGCCTAAGATCATCTTTTTTATTTCATCAAACATTTGGGCAATATAGTGTGTTTTAGTGCATTAAAATTTAAAAATGTGTGTTTTTTCCCAACAAAATGCGTTTGAAAAATCGCCGCGCAAATACTGTGTGAATAAAAAATGAAACACCCACCATTTTAATCTGTAGGGCATTTGCTTTAAAAAAATATATAATGTTTGGGGGTTCAAAGTAATTTTCTTGCAAAAAAAAATAATTTTTTCATGTAAACAAAAAGTGCCAGAAAGGGCTTTGTCTTCAAGTGGTTAGAAGAGTGAGTGATGTGTGACATAAGCTTCTAAATGTTGTGCATAAAATGCCAGGACAGTTCAACCACCCCCCAAATGACCCCATTTTGGAAAGTAGACACCCCAAGCTATTTGCTGAGAGGCTTGTCGAGTCCATGGAATATTTTATATTGTGACACAAGTTGCGGGAAAAAGACAATTTTTTTTTTTTTTTGCACAAAGTTGTCACTAAATGATATATTGCTCAAACATGCCATGAGAATATGTGACATTACACCCCAAAATACATTCTGTTGCTCCTCCTGAGTATGGGGATATCACATGTGTGAGACTTTTTGGGAGCCTAGCCGCGTACGGGACCCCGAAAACCAAGCACCGCCTTCAGGCTTTCTAAGGGCGTAAATTTTTGATTTCACTCTTCACTGCCTTTCACAGTTTCGGAGGCCATGGAATGCCCAGGTGGCACAAACCCCCCCAAATGACCCTATTTTGGAAAGTAGACACCCCAAGCTATTTGCTGAGAGTGAGTATTTTGCAGACCTCACTTTTTGTCACAAAGTTTTGAAAATTGAAAAAATAAAAATAAAATGTTTTTTCTTGTCTTTCTTCATTTTCAAAAACAAATGAGAGCTGCAAAATACTCACCATGCCTCTCAGCAAATAGCTTGGGGTGTCTACTTTCCAAAATGGGGTCATTTGGGGGGGGTTTGTGCCATCTGGGCATTTTATGGCCTTCAAAACTGTGCTAGGTAGTGAGGAGTGAAATCAAATATTTACGCCCTTAGAAATCCTGAAGGCGGTGATTGGTTTTCGGGGCCCCGTACGCGGCTAGGCTCCCAAAAAGTTCCACACACATGGTATCCCGTACTCAGGAAAAGCAGCTGAATGTATTTTGGGGTGCAATTCCACATATGCCCATGGCCTGTGTGAGCAATATATCATTTAGTGACAACTTTTTGTAACTTTTTTTTTTTTTGTCGTCATTATTCAATCACTTGGGACAAAAAAAATAATATTCAATGGGCTCAACATGCCTCTCAGCAATTTCCTTGGGGTGTCTACTTTCCAAAATGGGGTCATTTGCGGGGTTTTGTACTGCCCTGCCATTTTAGCACCTCAACAAATGACATAGGCAGTCATAAATTAAAGGCTGTGTAAATTCCAGAAAATGTACCCTAGTTTGTAGGCGCTATAACTTTTGCGCAAACCAATAAATATACACTTATTGACATTTTTTTTAACCAAAGACATGTGGCCGAATACATTTTGGCCTAAATGTATGACTAAAATTGAGTTTATTGGATTTTTTTATAACAAAAAGTAGAAAACATAATTTTTTTCAAAATTTTCGGTCTTTTTCCGTTTATAGAGCAAAAAATAAAAACGGCAGAGGTGATCAAATACCATCAAAAGAAAGCTCTATTTGTGGGAAGAAAAGGATGCAAATTTCGTTTGGGTACAGCATTGCATGACCGTGCAATTAGTAGTTAAAACAACGCAGTGCCAAATTGTAAAAAGTGCTCTGGCCAGGAAGGGGTTAAATCCTTCCGGGGCTGAAGTGGTTAATGAATAATGTCAGCAGGTTGAATGAGGTATTCCGACCTGGCATAAACCCTGCCTGGTCTGTGTGAATCAGTGAGAGTATAACCTGATTGAGTCGGAGAGAAAGGACTTTGGATAATATTTTAACGTCCACCCGTAGTAGGAAGATGGGAAGATAGGATTCGGGATATCCAGGATCTTTACCCGGTTTGGGTATGAGGACTATTGTTGCCTCCCTCATAGAGGTGGGAAGGCTAACAGTTTAGGAATCAGGGTTTCACTGTATTGGGAGTAGAATTCTATAGGTAGGCTGTCCGAGCCTGGGGACTTGGATCTGGCAAATCCGACAATGGCCTCCACTATTTCCTCCACGGTGAGAGGTGCCTCAAGGGGGCTGACCTGGTCTTCAGTCAATTGAGATAGTACAGTCTCCTCTAAAAAGGAGTTCATCGGACCCATGTCCTCAGGACTTTTAGATGTATATAGGTCAGCGAAGAAGTCCCTAAACATAGAGGTCACTGTATGGGGGTCAGAGATATATTGTCCATCAGGGCCATGTAGGGAGATTACCACTGGGTATGCCAGGAGTTTGCCAGCCTTTTCCCCATGCTCGAACAACTTTTGTTTGGCGAAGAACATTTTTTGCCTTGCTTTCTCATACTGAAGTTGAGTCAATACTCTAGTCTGGAGCTTAAAGTGGAGTTCCACCCAAAAATGGAACTTCCACTTTTTGGATTCCTCACCCCCTCCGGTGTCACATTTGGCACCTTTCAGGGGGGAGGAGGGAGCAGATACCTGCCTAATACAGGTATTTGCTCCCACTTCCTGGCATAGATCACCGCAGTGATTGCGGTGACCTACGCCACTTCCGCCGCACTGTTGATGTGGGATGTGAGTGTCATGCGAACATGTGATTTGAAAGACTCTCAGATTGTCGCCGTGGGGGCAGAATGGTCATTCTCTCTGAAGTATAACTTCCACTCATTAGTAAGTTCATCTTCCTCGGGCAGCAGCGAGAGCCAGAATGGATTTAATCGCCAGGCCCGCATTGGTTTGTCTGTGGGTACAGTTATTGTGATCCAATAAGGACTATGGTCAGATAGCAACCTTGGACAGAATACTGTCTCTAACAGTCGTGGTGTGAGGCTTTGTGATATCAGTATGAGATCAATTCTGGACATAGAATTGTGTGCAGAGGAGAAACAGGAGTATGTTCGTGTGTGGGGGAAGTTATGTCTTCAGGAATCCACGAGATGGAAAGAGGTCAGTTTGGAGAATTTAGTGTCCCTGTCGGTTCCTGAAGTTGGATTTGAGGGTTGAAGCCTATCTAACGAGGGGTTTAGCGTAGTATTGAAATCCCCCAGCCAAACTGCTTGGACTGTGGGATGTCTTGCCATAAATGTGAACCCCTCTAGGATTATAGGTGTGGCAAAAACTCACGGTGGAGCTGCTGGTTTAAAACGGGTTGTTACCTTCACTTTCGCCACCTCTATTTCACCGGCACCAGGTCTAGGGTCCCGTTTAGTCTACCTCCGGACAATGTAGGCACCAAACACTTGAGTATCTTTTTCCAATGCTTTAATGAACAGGTAATAAAGGAAGTAGCAGGAAAGAGGTAGAAGGAAAATTGCAGGGAAGCTCAAATACCTTTTAGTATTCTTTGGTACATCATTAGGAATTGAACGCTTGTAACTAAATATACTCCCCTTGTGGGATTCAATCTTTGCCCGCCTGGATAGGTTTCTCTCACTCGCCTAGCAGCCAGTACGTAGCACGAACAAAAGTCTCTGCCACAGACTTGTTTGGAGCAAAAACCCGTCCAATCCTCTGCCACAGGATGTAATGGTTTATGGTGAATATCAGACACAGCACTTGAACCTTTAAGCCAACCTGGCAGTACTATGCAGTAAGATTACTTCAGGATACGTCCTCCAACTGAGTCACCAGGCCCCTCTCCAGACCAGCACTCTGCATGATCCGTCCATGATGGGTCCTCCCCTGGGATCTCCTCAGTTGCCCAGCTTCTTCACTCAGGATAGACAGCCCAGGGCTATTCCTCTGCCGCTGTGGTAGGCCCCAGACAGGCTTCTGGGCCCACCCACACGCTGAAGCGATGTGGGCCTCCGGATCGGAGGACCACGAGGTGGTACTCCTAACACATTCCAGCAGGTATCTGAAAATGAACCCCTAAACATGGCGTCTGTCCCATAAATACCCTCTCCCAGAATGCAACTCGGAGGACCACCTCCACTGAGTTGTCTCCGGGACAGAGGAGCACTCATACGCTTCAACACTTTGCCTTTCCAACACTGGCCCATGGTGATAACGACACCCACCGGCGCAGTGTGGAACAAGTACCTAACAAGTAACCCACTAGATTTACCTATCAGCAGTAGATTAGAAATCTACCAGTGCTACATAGGTATGGAGAATGGGGGACATAGAAGGCCAATATGAGGAAAAGTTCCCCATATAATTTAGCAGATAGAAAGACATATTGTCCCTGTGGGTCTGTGGAGACCTCACTGAGTTCAAATTGTACAGATTTGGTCACCAATATGGATACTCCTCGTGCGTGGGGCGTGTGGGTCGAGTGGAATGCCCACCCCACCCACAGGCGACGGAGGGCCATTTGCAATCTCCCCTCTACATGAGTCTCTACTAAGACTATGATATCAGCATGTTGTTTTTTAAGGAATGCGAGAGCAGCCGAACGCTTCACCCTCTCACGCAGCCCTCACACATTCCAGGTGAGGAATTTCAAGGACACCATGGGTTATCCACTATGCGATATCGTGTTCTAGCTACACTGGGCCTATCAGCTCCCTTGGTTAAGTTTTGTAAGAACCCATATAACATGATCAGCATACTCAAAATTAAGTGATGCGTAGCATTTAATACCTGAACCAGTATTAATTTTTGTTGCTTTGCATGTCGGAATACATCATATACAAATTTATTCAACGAATGAACTACCCCTCCCGCCACCCCCCACCCCGTCCTACAACCCTTCCAATTGTTGCGGGCATCATCCCCAAACCATTTGAAAACCTCTAACAAGAGAAAAAAAAACGTTACATGGTAAGCACAATAAAGAGTGAATATTTGGAGCCACTGCATTGCAGAGCAGTGTTGGAGCAAGCTCCGCATTAAATAAGTGGCACATGTTTGTGCTTTGCAGCAGCACCCATCTTCACAACAGTGTTCTCTGGTGCTTGGTGGGGGAAAGTCTCACTGCACTTTGCATTTAGGGAGTAGGACCGTAACAATCCCAAGGATCCAACCTCCAACAGCATACTGGGCCACTTAAGACCCCAGGAGAGGAAAAAAAAAACCCAAACGGTTAACATTAAAGTTCTAACTTGACTCTCATAGCAGATTAACTGTGTCTCAGGTTCTTATCTGCTCCATCATTAGGCATGCTCTACATCACAGTGGGCTAGTAGGAAGGGCACCTTGAATAGGAGGTTTGAATCTGTGTGTGCCCAGCTCAACGCTCAAAACAAGGCGTATAGGCCTTAAACAGTCAGGTAACAGGCAGTAAGTCGTGAAAAAGTGTGTCAATAAATGTACTTACAGCGGCATCAGTCGGCCCAATCCGGGGCTGCTCGGCGTTCCAACCAGGATATCACCTCTTCAGGGTCCTCGAAGAAGAAGGCTCGGCCATCTTGTTCCACTCTAAGGCGGGCCGGGAACAACATGGCATATTTGATGTGATGTATTCTCAGCCTGCGTTTAGCCTCCGTGAACCCTTGTCTGCGGCGTTGGATCTCTGCCGTGAAGTCCGGTAAGATGGCGACTTTGTTATTTCCCAGCTGGATATTGCCCTTTTCTCTGGCCATTCTCAGGCCCGCATCCCGGTCCTTGTAATTAAGGAGCTTGGCCATGAAGGTGAGTGGGGGTGCTCCCTGCGGGGGTGGTCTAGCAGGCATGCTGTGGGCCCTTTCCATGGTCGGCATGGAGGAGAAGGCCTCCCTGCCATAATTGGTAATGAGCAGCTGCTCCAGGAATGTGGGGGGGCCTTACCCTCTGCACCCTCAGGGAGGCCGATGAATCGCAGGTTGCATCTCCTCAATCTGGTCTCCATGTCGTCCTGTTTGGAGAACAGTTGCTGGATCTGACGCTGCATGCGATCTGTTCCCTCCTGCAGGGGTGGGATTGCGTCCTCTATATTGCTGAGTCTAGTCTCTGCTGTTTTCACCCGGTCCCGGAGTTTGTGCAGATCCTGTCTAATGAGGGATATATCTACCTTAACCTCCTCTATTTGAGCCGTGAGTGAGGTCCGGCAGAAGGTAATTGCTTCCAGGAGCCGTTCTGTGTCTCCCGCCGTTCGTTCCCCCTCAGGCTTCTCCGCGGCGCCATCTTCCTCCATTTCCTCTCCCTCCTGCTGGCGGGACTGAGCCAGCTTCGCTGCCGCCGCGGATTTCTGTGCCTTCGAGGGAGACATTGTGACCATGTCCTCGGGGTGTAGGAGAGGCAAGCCGGCAGACGTGTAGAGGATCGTCTATGGGCACAGGATAGCTATATAACAGGAGTAATGGACGGAGCTCCTCGTGAAAGCGTCCTACTCCATTCGCTGTCAGGCCACGCCCCCCATATAGAATCACGTTTAGCCGTGCATATTACCCCCACTACAGGGGGTATTCAGGGGAAGTCCTCACTCAATAAAAAATCTAATAAGTTTCCATCTTTGAACCTAAATTCAAATTTGAAAGCTTTTGTAGCAATGATGACAAAAGAGATTCAAATTTGAAAAGGGACCAATCACCAGATAACATATCTGACAATGAAAGAAAGGCATTGGAATCATTAAGCAGTCAACACCAACTAACAATAAAACCCTCTGATAAAGGGGGGAATATTGTGATCATGAATAACTCCCAATATTTGTCAATGTGCAATAAAATGTTATCTAACAAAGAATAGTATCAACTGATATCGAAAATAAAAATAGAGAAATTTGATAAGGAATTTTTCACATTGGTTGATCAGGCCTACCTTGACAACACCATCACCCAGCAAACATGAGAGTTTATATGCACAAGCCACTCGACAATTCCAACATTTTACAGCCTCCCGAAAGTCCATAAAGATCTACACAACCCCCCCAGGTAGACCCATTGTGTCCGGGAGAGGTAGCATCACTGAAAACCTTAGCAAATACATTGACGAACAACTATGTCCTTTAGTAACCAATCTACCCTCCTACATTAGGGACACGTCTCAGCCATAACAAAACATTGAAGACTTATGTGTCCCACTGGATTCGATCCTGGTTACAGTGGACGTGGAGGCACTCTATTGCTCCATCCCACATAAAAAGGGAGTTGAAGTCATAGGGCGTTACATTTCTCAATCACACAAGGATGATAAGCCATTGCACCAATTCATTCTGCGTGCGTTGGATTTCATCCTGCTGCACAACGCATTTGCTTTCCATGGCTCCCATTTCCTCCAGATACAGGGGGTGGCGATGGGGACTTGTTGTGCCCCATCCTATGCCAACCTGTATCTGGAGGAATGGGAGAACACTTTTTTGTCCACTGATGCCCCCTTTGTAGACCAGATACTAGTCTGGTACAGATTCATAGATGACATCTTCCTTGTGTGGAACGGGTCACTTGATGACCTCAACGGTTGTATGACAGCTATGGGTGTAAATGACTTTAACCTCAAATTCACCATGACATGTGACGTTAAACAAATTACATTTCTTGATGTTACCATCTTTAAAAATCCAGACGGTCATCTGTCTAGCACATTATATCATAAAGAAACAGCCGGAAACACCATCTTACATGTGACTAGTTTTCATCCGGCACCACTTATTAAGTCCATTCCCTACACACAGTATCTTTGCATTCGTAGGAATTGTTCTGATGAGAATATGTTTCTCAAGCCAAAAAATTGCAAACCAGACTGCTCAAACGGGGATATTCCCCAATGGGTCTTAAAAAAGCTTTTAGAAGGGCAAAAGAGAAAACCAGACATAGCTTACTTTTTGACAACTCCAAGAAAGGTACCAATACCACCCTACAACAGACACAAACAAGGATTATTACCACCTACAGTAAGCAACATAAAGCCCTTAGAAAAATCCTACAGAAACATTGGCACATCCTCCAGATCGATCCGATATAGAATCAATTCATATCGAAGGACCCACTAATTACGTTTAAACGTACAAGGTCTTTAAAGGATAAATTGGTGACCAGTGAATACACTGGTGAATTCAGGGGGGACCCTTGCAAACGTTTGGGTACTTTTACTTGCGGGGGTTGCTCCAAGTGCCAATTTATGAACATCGACAAAAATGTTACACTACCGAATGGACTAGGATTTAAACCCTCCCACTTTGCAAACTGCCTCACACGTGGGGTAGTCTATTTGTTGACATGCCCATGCGGCTGTTTCTATGTGGGGAAAACGAAACTGGAACTGCACATAAGGATGGGTAGACATATACATAGCATGCGCACCTGTGACCCTGACCTACCATTGGGCAGACATGCCCGAGATATACACGGGGCAATTTCCCAAAAATCAGGTTTCTCGTACTAGACCGGGTACACCCCAGCAAAAGGGGGGGCAACTGGGACAAAATCTTGTTGCAAAGAGAGACCAGGTGGATAGTGGCATTACAAGCCACCTTACCACCTGGCCTCATTGACTGCATCAGTTATCAACCCTTTCTGGAAGGCTTCACATCTGGTACATGGGAAGGTTAGAAATGAATTAGATGTGTATGGGCCCATGAGATGCCCCTTTCCCTCTGCTTTACTCTCCCCTTTTCTCTCTCCCCCCTTTTCCATGCATGTGGCATGCAGAACTTATGTATACATCTACCCAATGCTTGTTACTTTGCTCTTATACCTCAAAATGATGTATTTTCTGAATCACATGTACATTTTTCACTGATTCTTTATTCTTTTTTTCTTTAATCCTTTTTTATTCCTATTTTCTTTGGAAAGTCCGGCTCTACCCAATTTTGCCGATTACGATGCATCATACACACCATATGCGTACCCAAACTAAAATGTATCTGACTATACCTCACTCTCTACCCCTGATGAAGGTGTTAAAAAATGGAAACGCGTGGGGTATCAGGGTAAACTACTCATTGGAGAGTATTGATGTTCTTTTGTATATCATGATTTTCTTTGTGTTTTTTGTTTAATGTATGTACTGTATAGACGTTATACGTCTTTTTACCCATTTGTATAGATTTACGTTTCATTATTAAAGTTATTCATTTTTACATCAGAGTTGGTGGTCTTTCAAAGTCCCATTTAGGGGGTATTTCTCTTTGTTCAATTGCACCAGGGATGGGACCACCACACTCTGTATCTGACATGGCAGAAGTCTCCTTCCTTTCTATATACTGTAGATAGTTCTCCACCCCCTCCCATACACCATCCATTCATACAGTTCCCCACCCCCCATAACCATTCATATATACAGTTCCCCACTCCCCCCATACACCATCCATATATACAGTTCTCCACCCCTCCATACACCATCCATATATACAGTTCTCCACCCCCCCCATACACCATCTATATATACAATTCTCCACCCCCTATACACCATCTGTATATACAGTTCCCCACCCCCCTCCCATACACCATCCATATATAAAGTTCTCCACCCCCCATACACCATCCATATATAAAGTTCTCCATCCCCCTTACACCATCCATATATACAGTTCTCCACCCCCCATACACCGTACACATATACAGTTTTCCAGCCCCCCATACACGATCCATATATACAGTTCTCCACCCCCCATACACCATCAACATGTACAGTTCTTCACTTCCCCCATGCAACATCCATATTTACAGTTCCTCACCCAACCCCCATATATCATCCATATAGGACAGGCTGATCAGGGAACGGTGAATAAGAATTGGCGGGAGGTGCTGACAGCCAGGGACCGATCTACCTCACAGAGATCCGCTGACCACAAAAATGGGTGCTGGCATGGAAAGTACTGTACTAACCATCACAACCATCCCCCCCCATACACCATCCTTGAATACAGTTCTCCAGCCCACCCCCATACGCCATCCATATATCCATTTGGAATTCAGGCACTTTTTCTGGTGTGTTGGATAAGTTGGGGGGTTTGTTGGCTTTTTATCTGTAGTTGTTTAGCAGCGCAGCACTTTTTCCTCATCTCCTGTACATACTACCCACCGCCATATACTCCATACCCCTCTCCCTGTACATACTACCCACCGCCATACACTCCATACCCTTCTCCCTGCACATAGTACCCACTTCCATACACCATCCACATATACAGTTCTCCACACACCCCATACTCCATCCATATATGCAGTTCTCCACCCCCCCATACACCGTCCATATATACAGTTCTCCCTCCCATATACCATCCATATATACAGTTCTCCACCCCCCTACACTATCCACATACACAGTTCACCACCCCCCATGCACCATCCACCTATACAGTTCTCCACCCCCCCCCCATACACCATTCACATATACAGCTCTCCATCCCCCACATACACCATCCATATATACAGTTATCCACCCCTCCCTACACCATTCATATATACAGTTCCCCCCCCATACAACATCCACATATACAGTTCTCCATCCCCCCATACCCCCATACACCATCCACATATACAGTTCTCCACCCCCCCATATACCATCCATATGTAAGTTCTCCACCCCCCTATACACCATCCATATATACAGTTCTCCACCCCCCCATACACCATCCACATATGCAGTTCTCCACCCCCCCGCATACAATACACCATCCACATATACAGTTCTCCACCCCCCATATACCATCCTCATATAGAGTTCTTCACCCCCCCATGCACCATCCATATGTACAGTTCTCCACCCCCATACACCATCCATATGGGACAGACTGATCGGGGACCGGTGAATAAGGATGGGCGGGAGGTGCAGACAGTCAGGGACCGCTCCATCTCACAGAGCTCGCCTGCTCCGTGACCACAAAATTGGGTACTGGCATTGAAGGTACTGTACTAACCATCACACTCACCCCCCCCCATACACCATCCATTAACCAATTCCGGACAACCCACCGTTGTTATACGTCGGTACTTTGAAGGAGGGTATCGTTGTTATGGCAGCAGCTAGCTGCCATAACCCTGGTATCCTCTTCTTCAGTGAGCGGTCCGGTTTAAGATAAAAGTGGTCTCTGTGGCGGATTTGCTGTGAGTTCACTTTTATCGGCAGCGGGAGAGGGCCCCCTCCACCCCCCCATACACCATCCACATATGCATTTCTCCACCCCCCCCCACCCCCCCATACAATACACCATACACATATACAGTTCTCCACCCCCTCATACACAATTCACATATACAGGTCTCCACCCCCCCATGCACCATCCACATATACAGATCTCCACCCCCCCATGTACCATCCATATGTACAGTTCAACACAAAAACGCAAAAACATGCTGCCCCACGCTGATGAAGTCCTGTCTACGGACGTAACACGTACGGGGGTCAGGTGTTCGCATGACGTCACCCGCGGCCATCTCGTTCACTATCAGTTTCGTTTGTCCGCCGGCACTCGGACCTGAGTGCCGTTATATGTAAGTGCAACTTATCTTTTTTACCTTAATAAAAGATTGAACATACAGAGAGCATTAGATCGCTTTGTTATCTCTTTCCACATGCCTTATCATGTTGACTGAGACACATCCTGGAGCGGCTATGTCCGGAGTGTTTGCCTGGATTGCTGTGTCAGCTACACTGACTCTCGCTGTGTGACCTGTTTCAGGTCGAATTTGGGAGGTGAGAGGCCATCTGTGTGTGGTGGAGGGATCACTGACACCCGTCTTTGAGATTTGTTTCCTGCGTGTCACTTGCACTTCAAATTACTAGTTTATCTACACCAACACCACTTGTGTTTTTATCAATTTATGGACTCTTATGAATTGCGCAGCACTTTATTTACTGATGTTCATATGTACAGTTCCCCACCCCACCCCAACCCATATACCTTCCATATAGGACAGACTGATCGGGGAGGATGGATGGGAGGTGCAGGCAGCCAGGGACCACTGCACCTCTCTGTGACAACAAGAATGGGTGCTGACAGTACTAATCATCACACTCACCCCCCCATACACCATCCATAAATACAGTTCTCCACCCCCCCACCATACACATATACAGTTCTCCACCTCCTCCCCGTACACCATCCATATATACAGTTCTCCATCCCCCCATACACCATCAATATATACAGTACCCACCCTCCTACACTATACACATACACAGTTCTCTACCACCCCCCATACACCATCCACATACAGAGTTCTCCACCCCCCCATACTCCATCCATATACACAGTTCTCCACCCCCCCATACACCACCATCCATATATACAGTTCTCCACCCCACCTATACTCCATTCATATACCATCCATATATACAGTTCTCCACCCACCCCCCTTACACTATACACATACACAGTTCTCCACCCCCCCACCCCCATGCATTATCCACATATACAGTTCTCTACCCCCCCCGAGTGCTGCCATGGAGGTACTGTACTAATCATCACACTCACCCCCCCACCCCATACACCATCCATAAATACAGTTCTCCACCCTACCCCCATACACCATCCATATATACAGTTCTCCACCCCCCCCACCATACGCATATACAGTTCTCTACCTCCCCCCCGTACACCATCGATATATACAGTTCTCCACCCCCCCATACACCATCCACATTCACAGTTCTCCACCACCCCCATACTCCATCCATATATACAGTTCTCCACCCCCCATACAGTATCCACATATACAGGTCTCCACCCCACCCTCCCCATGCACCATCCACATGTACAGGTCTTCACCCCCCATGCACATCCACATATACAGGTCTCCAACCCCCCATGCACCAGCCACATATACAGGTCTCCACCCCACCCCCTCATGCACCATCCATATGTTCAGTTCCCCACCCCATACACCATCCATATAGGACAGGCTGATCGGGGACTGGTGAATAAGGATGGGTGGGAGGTGCAAGCAGCCAGGGATCCACTGTAGAGCACCTCCGTGACCATAAAAATGAGTGCTGCCATGGAAGGTACTGTACTAATCATCACACTCACCCCCCCACCCCATACACCATCCATAAATACAGTTCTCCACCACACCCCCATACACCATTCATATATACAGTTCTCCCCCTTTGCACCATCCATACAGTATATAAAAGTCTCCACCCACCCCTCCCTGCACTATACACATACACAGTTCTCCACCACCCCCCTTACACTATACACATATACAGTTCTCCACCCCCCCCAAGTGCTGCCATGGAGGTACTGTACTAATCATCACATTCACCCCCCCACCTCATACACCATCCATAAATACAGTTCTCCACCCCACCACCATACACCATCCATATATACAGTTCTCCACCCCCCCAGCATATGCATATACAGTTCTCTACCTCCTCCCGTACACCATCCATATATACAGTTCTCCACCCCCCCATACACCATCCACATTCACAGTTCTCCACCACCCCCATACTCCATCCATAAATAGAGTTCTCCACCCCACCCCCATACACCATCCATAAACACAGATCTCCACCCCACCCCCATACACCATCCATATATACAGTTCTCCACCCCCCCCATACACCATCCACATTCATAGTTCTCCACCACCCCCATACTCCATCCATAAATACAGTTCTCCACCACCCCCATACACCATCCATAAATACAGTTCTCCACCCCACCCCCATACACCATTCATATATACAGTTCTCCACCCCCCCATACACCATCCATATATACAGTTCTCCCCCTATGCACCATCCATATAGTATATAAAGTTCTCCACCCACCCCTCCCTACACTATACACATACACAGTTCTCCACCACCCCCCGCCCCCCATGCACCATCCACATATACAGTTTTCCACCCCCCCCCATACACCATCCACATACACAGTTCTCCACCACCCCATACTCCATCCATATATACAGTTCTCCACCCCCCCATACACCATCCATATATACAGTTCTCAACCACCCTCATGCACCATCCATATATACATTTCTCCCCCCCATAAACCATCCATATATACAGTTCTCCACCCCCCTACACTATACACATACACAGTTCTCCACCACCCCCCCCCCCCTTGCCCCCCATACAACATCCCCCATATATACAGTACTCCACCCCCTCCATACACCATATTATCCATTTGGTATTCAGGCACTTTTTCCGGTGTGTTGAATAGGTTGGGGAGGGTCTGTGGGTTTTTATCTGTAGTTGTTTAGCAGCACAGCACTTTTTCTTCTTCTCCTGTACATACTAACCACCTCCATATACTCCATACCCCTCTCCCTGCACATACTACCCACCACTATACACTCCATACCCTTCTCCCTGCACGTACTACCCACCCCCATACACTCCACATCCCTCTCCCTGTACATACCACCCACCCCCATACACTCCATACCCCTCTCCCTGCACATACTATCCACCGCCATACACTCCATACCCCTCTCCCTGCACATACTACCCACCACCATACACTATCCATATATACAGTTCTACACCATCCGTATATACAGTTCCCCACCCCCCCATACATCATATATATACAGCTCTCCCCCCCTACACTATCCACATACACAGTTCTCCACCCACCATACACCATTCACATGTACAGTTCTCCACCCACCCCATACAACATCCACATGTACAGTTCTCAACCCCCCCATACATTATTCATATATACAGTTCTCCACCCCCTCCCTACACCATTCATATATACAGTTCTCAACCCCTTCATGTACCATCCATATATACAGTTCCCCACCCCCCCAATTCACCATACATATATACCGTTCTCCACCCACCTCTGCCCCTACGCTATCCACATACACAGTTCTCCACCCCCCCATGCACCATCCACATATACATTTCTCCACCCCCTATACATCATTCACATATACAGTTCTCCACCCCCCCATACAACATCCACAGAATCAGATTGCAGATCGCAACATCTGATTGTTCAGTCATCCGATGCTCCGGGATTAGAACTACAGCTATGTGCCGTTCTAACCCAGTTGTGATAGCTCAGAACAAACACCAGGCAGGCTGTATGTAAGTTCAGACAGGAATCTCTTTTATTGAAAGGAATACATGCTCTTTTATACAGTAAAAGAGGAGGTGTATACCTCCTGCTCATATAACTCTGAACATACACCTGTGACCAAAAACCTAATTAACATGGGCTAATTAACTAATCCCGTTAGACAGCCTAGATGACTCAGTCATGACCTTTAGGCCAAACTGGCCGTCTTGTAGCACAGAAAACCCAATCAACATTATCACAAATCAACACCGAACTCTTCTTCACACAATAGCAGAGTTAATTAACACAAACAACAATGGGGATCTAATGACTCTTAGATCCCATACTAGACTTATTTACAATACACATTCTTGCAGGCAACAGACAGACAGGTGGCTGGAATTGACATCAGCATCTCCTAACAGTATTTATCCCAGCATTATGAATCAGTATTATCAGCAGGGGGGCTGCTGGAGGAATCCCCCCTCCCTCTACAGGGACACACATCCCAAATGACCACAGCAAAGAATCCACAACAGAATGAGACCACATACAATATATACATATATACACAATTGAGTCTGATTAGTACAGATCAGACTGGGTTTCTAATTCACCTTGCAGCGTATTGTTCCCTTAAAATCCAGGGCCCATAATCTGTTGGCACATTCAGTCCCCTCCAATAGCCTCTGTCCTTGGTGAGTCTGTCACATTTCTCCCCCATCAAAGGTTGACTAACAAGGTCCCAGACCTCCACCTGGTCTGGACATGCGTTAGTCAGGCAGAGTGAACTCACATAGTCTTCCCGCATGATCTCCTTTCTTGGCTGCAAGGAATAGTTGATCACAGTAGGTGTGGGGCAGAGGTCATTTAATCTCTGTCTGGCTGTCAGCGCTTCAGCTGGGTGGTGTTTACCATTCCACGGCTTGGCCTGTTGCTGGACAGAGGGGCCCACTGTCCCAATTCCCTGAAGCTGAGAAGAAATTGTAGGTGCAAGGCAGAGGCCAGCAACGTTCTGCCCTGTTGCCAGCGATTCAGCTGGGAGTAGCAGCTCCACTACATCAGCTTGTCGCCGGAGAGAGGGGCCGACTGCCCCGGCTCCCTGGATCTCCACAGTTGTTGCCGGTGCTGGGCAGAGGTTGGTAGAAGTCTGCCCTGTTGCCAGCACTTCTGCTGGGGACTTCACACCACACCTGCTCTGGCTAACCCTTGGGGCAGGAGGCTGGATTCCTCCACTCCCAAACTGTGCAGCTGCCATTGGGGAGGTGAGCCAGCTGCTTCCTGTTCCATTCCCTCATCTGGCTGCTGGAACGACATGTCTGTGGTACTGTCTCCCAGGTACACGGATCTTTGCTGGGGAAGAAAGGCTGCTTGCTCCACCCTGGCCACTGTTGGGGAGGGACAACACACACCTCCTCTCCCTTCTCCCCCTGTATCTGCTGCTGGAAAGTGACTGGCACCTTCTCACCCTGAGCCTCTGAAACTGCCACAGGTGTGGGGCAGAGGTCTTGGACCCTCTGTCCAGTTGCCAGCACTTCTGCTGGGGGATTGCTAGGTGGTTCCTCCCCTACAGAAACGTCTATTAAATCTCCAGTCTCTGGAATTGCTAAAAGTTGCTAAAAGTGTGGGGCAGAGGTCTTGGACCCTCTGTTCAGTTAGCAGATCTTCAGCTGGAGAAGTTTGTTGTAACTCCATAGATGCTGCTGGCAGAAAATCACATGTCCCTGTCAGTATTGTGGGAGAAAGGCCGACAACCTCTTCTCTCAAGAAGGCCAAAGCCACTGTTGGTGCTGGGCAGAGCACAGTCAAGTTTGGCCCTAATAACAGCTCTTCTTCTGCTGAAGGCTCACCAGGTTGTTCTTCCTCAGCAGAAAAGTCTATCAAACCCCTGTCTCTGCAACTGGTACCCCTGTCTCTGCAACTGGTGTCTGGGGATAAAGGTTCACCATCTACTGTGCCTGGAACCCAGAAGATGCTATCAGTGCTGGGCAGAGGTTAGCAGAGCTCTGCCCCGTTGTCAGCACTTCAGCTTTGGGGATAGCGATCTCCAGATTTTCCACTGCGATTCTCTGGCATTCTGCTGGACAGGCACATTCCTCCATCCAAGATCATCCAATGCAGAAACAGGTTCATCAAGGTCAGTCAGCACTTGCTGCATCCGCCATAAGACCTCCGCCTCCATAGCTGTGGGGGCAGGTTGGCAAAGCACACTGTTACTCTGCCACATTGTCAACTCTTCAGTCAGGATTTCAGAGTTGTCAACTGGTATTTCCTGATAGTTGCAGGCAAAGGGAGCCCCACCCTGCTGCTGAGCAGAGTCTAGCAGCTGTCTGTAGGCCATCTCAAGCTCCCATTCCTGAACGGCCAGGAACTCCAAATCTTCCTGTGCCCAGTGCACAGAAAGACATTCATTCTTCGCTCTCTGTGCTCCATTATTTCCTCCAAACGCCACTCCCGATCACTCCCAAAGTCAGGGTCCTTGGACAGCCTCCAGTACAACAATCCCAGGCCATCGTAGTCAAAGCCTTCCGTGGGGCTGTCATCCGCTGTCCACAGGCACACTTGGGCTACATACCACTGGAGGGCTCTGTAGCTCTCGTACAACCGCATTTCTGCCCGGATCAGCCTACTTAACTCAGCTTTCCACTCCTGGTTCGGCTGTTCCCCCAATAACAGCATTCGCACTTCATACTGCGACCAGTACCTTACATGGATGGAGGGGAGAACTTTTCCCTGGTTTCGCTACTCACAAGCTAGCGCTTCCTTCCAGTGTTCGCAGCGGATAGAATCAAACCATCCTAGCAGGACCTGCTCTGATACTGGTCCTCTGTGCTGTATCTGCATCTCTCGCAACCTCCTTCTGAATTCCTCTTCCATGGTGGCTGGTATCTATACCTCTCCTCTCCTGCTATCTGGACCTTGGATCCAGGTGATGGTTTGGATGTGTTCACGACAAGGAAGCACGATCCCACCGGTCCCTCCCGGCTCTCAAGTAAGTCTTTCAGAGTGGCTTTCCTGCAGGCTGGTTTGGAGTGTCCCAGTAACTGGAGAGCAAATCCCACAGCTGCCAACCAATGTAACGAGCCCCTGTTCACTCGGTTCCACTCTCCCGACACTCCTCTGCTGCTATAGAATCAGATTGCAGATCGAAACATCTGATTGTTTGGTCATCCGATGCTCCGGGATTAGAACTACAGCTATGTGCCGTTCTAACCCAGTTGTGATAGCTCAGAACAAACACCAGGCAGGCTGTATGTAAGTTCAAACAGGAATCTCTTTTATTGAAAGGAATACAGGCTCTTTTATACAGTAAAAGAGGAGGTGTATACCTCCTGCTCATATTACTCTGAACATACACCTGTGACCAGAAACCTAATTAACATGGGCTAATTAACTAATCCCGTTAGACAGCCTAGATGACTCAGTCATGACCTTTAGGCCAGACTGGCCATCTTGTAGCACAGAAAACCCAATCAACATTATCACAAAACAACACCGAACTCTTCTTCACACAATAGCAGAGTTAATTAACACAACAATGGGGATCTAATGACTCTTAGATCCCATACTAGACTTATTTACAATACACATTCTTGCAGGCAACAGACAGACAGGTGGCTGGAATTGACATCAGCATCTCCTAACAGTATTTGTCCCAGCGTTATGAATCAGTCTTATCAGCAGGGGGCTGCTGGAAGAATCCCCCCTCCCTCTACAGGGACACACATCCCAAATGACCACAGCAAAGAGTCCACAACAGAATGAGACCACATACAATATATACATATATACACGATTGAGTCTGATTAGTACAGATCAGACTGGGTTTCTAATTCACCTTGCAGAGTATTGTTCCCTTAAAATCCAGGGCCCATAATCTGTTGGCAAGAGGCTCACATTCAGTCCCCTCCAATAGCATCTGTCCTGGGTGAGTCTGTCACACAAAGCATGTAGAAGTCTGTAAGGTCTGTGGTGTCTTTTATACAGGTAACAAGTTCAAACAGGTGCAGTTAATACAGGTAATGATTGGAGAACAGGATGGCTTCTTAAAGAAAAAATAACAGGTCTGTGAGAGCCAGAATTCTTACTGGTTGGTAGGTGATCAAATACTTATGTCATGCAATAAAATGCAAATTAATTATTTAAAAATCATACAATGTGTTTTTCTGGATTTTTGTTTTAGATTCCGTCTCTCACAGTTGAAGAGTACCTATGATAAAAAAAATTACAGACCTCTACATGCTTTGTAAGTAGGAAAACCTGCAAAATAGACAGTTTATCAAATGCTTGTTCTCCCCACTGTAAACAGTTCTCCACCCCCCACCACACACCATCCATTTATACAGTTCTCCACCCCCTCCCTACACCATCCATTTATACAGTCCCCCCCCCCCATACAGCATCCACATATACAGTTCTCCACCCCCCTCCCCCACATACACCATTCATACAGTGCCTTGAAAAATTATTCACCCCCCCTGGCATTCTTCGTGTTTTGTTGCCTCACAACCTGGAATTAACATAATTTGTTTGAGGATTTGCATCATTGAATTTACAGAGCATGCCCACAACTTTGAATTTTTTTTTTATTGTGAAGCAAACAACAAATTGGATAAAATAACAGAAAAAGTCAATGTGCATAACTATTCACCTCCCTAAAGTCAATACTTTGTAGAGCCACCTTTTGCAAATATCACAGCTCCAAGTCACTTTGGATAAGAGCTTGCCACATCTTACCACTGGGATTTTTGCCTATTCCTCCTTGCAAAACTGTTCCAGCTCCTTCAAGTTGGATGGCTTGCGCTTGTGAACAGCAATCTTTAAGTCTGACCACAGATTTTCTATTGGATTGAGATCTGGGCTTTGACTAGGCCATTCCAACACATTTACATGTTTCCCCTTAAACCAGTCAAGTGTTACATAGTAGGTGGTTAAAAAAAAAGACAAAAGTCCATCAAGTCCAACCTATGTGTGTGATTATATGTCAGTATTACATTGTAGATCCCTGTATGTTGCAGTTGTTCAGTTTTTTATCTAATAGTTTTTTGAAACTATCGATGCTGCCCGCTGAGACCACCACCTGTGGAAGGGAATTCCACATCCTTGCCGCTATTACAGTAAAGAACCCTCTACGTAGTAGTTTAAGGTTAAACCTCTTTTCTTCTAATTCTAATGAGTGGACACATATCTTGTTAAACTCCCTTCTGCGAAATAGTCTTATCCCTATTGTGGGGTCATCAATACGGTGTTGCTTTAGCAGTGTGTTTGGGATCATTGTCCTGCTGGAAGGTGAACCTCCGTCCTAGCCTCAAATTACACACAGAATGGTACAGGTTTTTCTCAAGAATATCCCTGTATTTAGCACCATACATCTTTCCCTCAACTCTGACCAGTTTCCCAGTCCCAACTGCTGAAAAACATCCCCACAGCATGCTGCTGCCACCACCATGTTTCACTGTGGGGATGGTGTTCTTTGCGTGATGTGTTGGGCTTGCGCCAGACATAGCGTTTTCTTTGATGGCCAAAAATTTTAATTTTAGTCTCATCAGACCAGAGCACCTTCCTCCATACATTTTGGGAGTCTCCCACATGCCTTTTCACAAACTCAAAATGTGCCATTTTGTTTTTTGCTGAAAGTATTGGTTTTCTTCTGGCCACTCTGCAATAAAGCCCAATTCTATGGAGCGTACAGCTTATTGTCATCCTATGTACAGATACTCCAGTCTCTGCTGTGGAACTCTGCAGTTTCTCCAGGGTTACCTTAGGTCTCTGTACTGCCTCTCTGATTAATACCCTCCTTTCCCAGACCGTGAGTTTTGGTGTGCGGCCGTCTCTTGGCAGGTTTGCTGTTGTGCCATGTTCTTTCCATTTGTTTATGATAGATTTGATGGTGCTCCTAGGGATCATCAAAGATTTGGATATTTTTTTATAACCTAACCCTGACTTGTACTTCTCAACAATATTGTCCCTTACTTGTTTGGAGAGTTCCTTGGTCTTCATGGCAGTGTTTGGTTAGTGGTGCCTCTTTCTTAGGTGTTGCAGCCTCTGGGGCCTTTCAAAAAGGTGTGTATATGTAATGACAGATCATGTGGCACTTAGATTGCACACAAGTGGACATCATTTCACTAATTATGTGACTTCTGAAGGTAATTGGTTGCACCAGAGCTTTTTATGGGCTTCATAACAAAGGGGGTGAATACATACGTACATACCAATTATCAGATTTTTATTTCTGAAAGATAGTTTTATGTATATATTTTTCTAATTTTACTTCACCAACTTAGACTATTGTGTTCTGATCCATCACATACAGTATAATTCAGATTAAAAAAATATTGAACCAAAGGCTGTAATGTAACAAAACAGATAAAAAGCCAAGGGGGTGAATACTTTTGCAAGGCACTGTATATCCAGCCCCCCCCCCATACACATATACAGTTCTCCACTCTCCCCCCATACACCATCCACAAATACAGTTCTAGACTCCCCTATACACCATCCACATATACAGTTCTCCACACCCCCCCATATACCATCCACACAGTTGTGCTCATACGTTTACATACCCTGGCAGAATTTATGATTTCTTGGCCATTTTGGCCATTTCTTGGCCAAGGGAATGTGAATTATAACACAAAAACTTTTCTTTCACTCATGGTTAATGTTTGGCTGAAGCCATTTATTATCAATCAACCGTGTTTACTCTTTTTAAATCATAATCACAATAGAAACTACCCAAATGACCCTGATCAAACGTTTACATACCCTAGTTCTTAGTACCGTGCTACCCATTCCGCTTGGCAAAAAGCCTCCAGTTCCTGTAAATTCTTGGGCTGTCTTTCATGAACTGCACATTTGAGATCTCCCCAAAGTGACTCAATGATATTGAGGTCAGGAGACTGAGATGGCCACTCCAAAACCTTCACGTTATTCTGCTGTTGCCAATGACAGGTCAACTTGGCCTTGTGTTTTGGATCATTGTCATGTTGGAATGTCCAAGTACGTCCCATGCGCAGCTTCCTGGCTGATGAATGCAAATGTTCCTCCAGTATTTTTTGATAACATACTACATTCATCTTGCCATCAATTTTGACCAAATTCCCTGTGCCTTTGTAGCTCACAGATCCCCAAAACATCAGTGATCCACCTCTATACTTTTCATTGTTATTATTATTATTATTATATGCGATTTATATAGCGCCAACAGTTCACGCAGCACTTTACAATGTATAGGGGGGTCAACACAATTACAGTACATTTCAATACAAAAGGTACAGGAGGGCCCTGTTCACAGAGCTTACATTCTAAAGGGAGGGGGTGGTGGTACAAAAGGTAATAGCTGCAGAGAATGATTTGATGGGGGTGGCTCGGGGACAGTTGTTATGTGGGTGTGGGATAGGCTTCCCTGAATAAATGAGTTTTCAGCGATCTCCTAAAGGTGGACAGGGTAGGGGCTGATCGGACATACTGGGGCAGGGAGTTCCAGAGGAAGGGAGAGGCTCTGGAGAAGTCCTGAAGGCGAGCATGGGTGGAGGTAACAAGGGAGCTAGAGAGCAGGAGGTATGGGAGGAGCGGAGGGGACGATTTGGTATCTGCAGATGAGGTTGGTGATGTAGATGGGGCGATGTTGTGAATGGCCTTGTATGTTATGGTTAGCATTTTGAATTTTACACGGTGGGGTAGGGGAAGCCAGTGAAGAGATTGGCAGAGAGGGGCGGCAGTCACGGATCGATTAGTGAGGTGTATTAGTATAGCAGCAGCATTCATAATAGACTGAAGGGGGGATAGCCAGCTTAAGGGTAGGCCATTAAGGAGAGAGTTGCAGTAGTCAAGGCAGGAAATAATCAAGAAGTGAATAAGTTGCTTTGTGGTGTCATTAGTCAGAAAGGGTCGAATTCTGGAGATGTTGCAGAGGTTAAGGCGGCAGGATTTAGCCAGTGATTGGATATGGGGGCTGAAGGAGAGGTCAGAGTCAAGGATTACACCCAGGACCCTGGCATGTGTGGAGGGACCAATGGTTGTGTTGTTGATATTAATGGTGAAGTCACAGAGGGGGGGGGCCGTGAAAGAGGAAATATAACAAGCTCAGTTTTAGAAAGATTACGTTTGAGGAAGTGGTGTGACATCCATACCGATATGTCATTCAGTAAGTTTGAGATCCGTGAGGAGATCGAGGGGGTGAGTTGAGGAGTGGAGAGATAGATCTGTGTGTCATTGGCATAGAGGTGGTATTGGAAGCCATGGGAGGTTATCAACTGGCCCAGGGAAGAGGTATAAAGTGAGAATAGGAGAGGCCCAAGGACAGAGCCTTGGGGTACCCCAACAGAAAGAGGAAGGGGTGCGGAGGAGATGGAGTTGTAAGTGACACTGAAAGTGCGTAGGAGGAGAACCAGGATAATGCAGAATCATGGAGGCCAAGGGAGTGTAATTTGCTGAGGAGGAGCAGGTGGTCAACTGTGTCAAAGGCAGCAGATAGGTCTAAAAGTATGAGTATGGAGTAGTGGCCATTGGTTTTAGCAGTTATTAGGTCATTGGTGAGTTTTAGTAGGGCAGTTTCAGTAGAATGTTGTGGGCGGAAGCCAGACTGTAGGGGGTCGAGAAGGTTGTTGTCCGTGAGGTAGCGACTCATTTGGTCATGAACAAGGCATTCGATGAGCTTGGAGGCAAATAGGAGCAGGGAGATGGGTCTTAAGTTATTCAAACAGGTGGGGTCTAGTGAGGGTTTTTTGAGTATGGGGGTAACCAGTGCATGTTTGAGCGGGGAAGGAAAGGTGCTGGAGGAGAGGGAGAGGTTGAAGATGTGGGTTAGGGAGTTATGGATAGAGTAGGAAGGTGGTTGCAGTAATTGAGAGGGGACAGGGTCCAGGGGACAGGTAGTGAGGTGGGTGTCAGACTTCCACGTACCAGACCGATGAGCTTGATGTAGCAGGGGGAGGCCTCCCTTACGTATCTGGTTCCTGGCCCCTGGTAGTATGGACAGGAAGCACGGGAGCACAGAATGGTATGAGAGCCTGGCGGGTTAGTCGCAGGAGGATCCCGGTAAAGGTGGTTCTGGAGATCACCAGTCAACTGAAGCACAGGCAGCAGGTGCAGAGCAGGAGTGGAGCAGGCAGGTCGGGTCACAAGCAGGGTTGGCAACAGGCGGGCAACGCGGTACAGAGGAGCAGGCAGATTCGTAGTCAGGACAGTCCGGGATCAGTGACAGGCAGAAAGCAAGGCCAATCAAAGGCAAGCCGGTGGTCAGGAGATCAGGTTCAAACAGGAAGCAGGAAGCAGGTGCAGGGATACAGGGAGCTGAAGATCGGACAGCACCGAGCCCCTGTACAGACAGCCTAAATAGGCAGATTGGCGGCAAATGCCGGGCACGCGTACACGCCGGCACGCGCCCACACGCCAGCACCCGCGGCGGCACGCACGGGAACGTGCGTGCGCCGACGTGCCCCAACGCACCCCGACGCACACCAGCAGCGCGTCTGCCCAGGGGAGCTCTCTGACAGTGCCCCCCCTCAAGGGCAGCCTCCGGATGTCCAACTGAGCCAATCTGGTGGCGTGGGTACTTCTGGAAGTCCTCAGAAGCTCTTCAGCATGTAGATTGCTTTCTGGCTCCCAGGAGTTGTCTTCTGGTCCGTACCCCCTCCACTTGATTAGGTGTTGCAACTGATTGTGTCTTTTCCTGCAATCCAAGATAGCCTCCACTTCAAACTCTTCTTCGTTATCAATAATTATGGGCTCCGGTGGGTCAGTACTTCGGCCAGCAAAGGTGTTGGGTATAACAGGTTTCAACAACGATATATGAAAGACCGGGTGAATCTTCAGGGTACCAGGTAAGTTGAGTTTGTAGGCTACATTGTTAATTCTCTTTTTGACTGAGAACGGACCCATAAATTTAGGGCCCAATTTCCTTGAAGGGCAGGCTATTCTTAGATTGGTTGTGGACAACCAAACCTGATTGCCAGGTTCCAGGATGAACTCTCCCCGCCTCTTCTTGTCAAACATTTTCTTATTATACTCTTGGGTCTTAGCCATGGTTTCCTGCAAGAGTTTGTTGTTGGTAAGGAAGAAGTCCATGGTTTCAGAGACCGCAGGGATAGCACATTCGGGTAAAGACCTGGGCAGGAAGGAAGCCGTAATTGGCAAAGAAGGGCGTTTGCTTAATGGCCGAATGTAAACAGTTATTGTACGAGAACTCAGCAATTGGCAGAAGAGAAACCCAGTCATCCTGTGAGAAAGACAAAAAACAACGGAGGTACTGCTCCAAAGTCTGATTAGTTCTCTCCGTCTGCCCATTAGTCTGGGGATGGTAAGCAGAGGAGAGTGCCAGCTCAATTTCCAGAGAACCACAGAGAGCCTTCCAGAACCGGGAGGTGAACTGAACACCGCGATCAGATATGATATTTGATGGGACTCCATGCAGCCTAACAATCTCCTTGATGAAGACCCTTGCTGTCTCCATAGCTGAGGGCGTGCCCTTCATAGGCAAAAAATTAGCCATTTTGGTTAGCCTGTCTACGACGACGAAGATGGTAGAAAAGCCTTCTGCCTGGGGAAGCTCTACGATGAAATCCATCGATATCATCTTCCACGGTCTTTCCGGGACGGGTAACGGTTTTAGCAGCCCCCAGGCTCTTGTCTGGCTATTCTTGCTCCGTGCACAGATAGTACAGGATTCTACATAGTTCTTGCAGTCACAGAGGCCACCAGAATGTGCGCTGAACCAATTCATTCATCTTTAGCACAACGAAGTGTCCAGCCATCTTATGATCATGGCAGAGCTCTAGCACTGCCACCCTCAGATCTTCAGGGACCACGATTTTACCCTTGTGCCAAAATAGGCCGTCCTGGGCCCTCACCTCATCTCCGGAAGTTGGGGTCCAATTCGAGGAGGCTTGTTTTATTCGGGATAGCAGATCCCCTTGGAGTAGAAGAAAATTTCCGGATGTCCAGAAGCTCCCGATCACCAACATCGTAATTTCTCTCCCCTGAAGAGAGTTTGCGAGAGAAAAAGGCCACCGGGTAGAGAAGGGCCTTGGGGCCTTGCCGTTGGGACAGAACAGCTCCGACTGCAACCTCTGAAGTGTCCACTTCGAGAACCAATGGTAAAGCACGATCTGGGTGTTTTAAGATAGAAGCAGAGGTGAATAGCTCCTTGAGTTTTTCGAAGGGGGATTGTGCCTTAGGAGACCAATGGAACCGATTCGCTTGTTTAGTTAATTCGGTGATGGGGGCAATTATTGCAGAGAAGCCCCTAATGAACTTTCTATAAAAGTTGGAGAAGCCAATGAACCGTTGAACCCCTTTCTTATCGGAGGGAGCGGGCCATTCCAGAATGGTGATACCTTTTGGGGGTCCATCTTAATACCTTCAACAGAGATGATTAAGCCTAGAAACTGGATGCTTTGAAGTTCAAATTGGCATTTTTCTGGTTTAGCGTAAAGTCCATGCTGCCTGAGCCGAGCTAAAACATTTCTTACGTGCCTGCGATGATCGGAGACTGAGGAGGAGAAGATCAGGATATCGTCTAGATAAACAATAACATATAAGTCCAGGAAATCACGGAAAATGTCATTGACAAAATGTTGAAACGTTGCGGGTGTGTTGCACAGGCCAAAGGGCATAACGAGGTATTCGAAATGCCCGAATCTGGTGCAGAAAGCTGTTTTCCACTCGTCTCCTTCCCGAATACGAATTAAATTGTAGGCACCACGGAGATCTAATTAGGTAAAAATTACTGCGGATCCCAGTCTTTGGAAGAGTTCAGGCACTAAAGGTAGAGGATAACGATTTTTGATAGTTATCTTGTTTAGTTCCCGATAATCAATACAAGGACGTAAGGAATGATCCTTTTTCTCCACGAAGAATATACCAGCCCCAGCCGGAGAGGTGGATGGGCAGATAAACCCTTTCTTCAGGTTCTCGTTGATGTATATTTTTAGAGTATCCAACTCCTGCTCTGTTAATGGGAAAATCCTCCCAAAGGGAACTTCCGCCCCAGGTAACAGCTCGATTAGACAATCGTAAGGCCTGTGAGGAGGTAGAGTCTCTGCTCCCTTTTTACTAAAAACGTCAAGAAAGTCCCGATAGGGCGCAGGGATCATCTGTTGTAATTCGGAATCGGTATCCAGGCAAAGTAGTTGGGTAGATTCAACAGGACTCGTATGTAGGCAGTGTTGCTGGCAATATTTGGAAAGGAACTTGACTTCCCCGCTAGACCAGTCGATGCTGGAGTTATGGGCCTGCAACCATGACATCCCCAGTATGATGGGAAAAAGAGGAGAAGAGATGGCATCCAAGCGCAGGAGTTCTTGGTGGTTGGAGCCCATGGTGGCCAACAAAGGGATGGTTTCCTGCGTGACGGGACCGGAACGAAGAGGGGAGCCATCAGCGAGATGTACAACAAGTCCCCGATTTTTAGACTGGAGAGGGATGTGATGGTTTGCAGCGAAGGCTAGGTCAATGAAACAGCTGCAGGCTCCTGAGTCAATTATGACCGTAACTGGAATATTCCTTCCTGGAAGCTGTAAGATGATAGAGAGAGCAAGGTGATTAGTAGGGTTAGGGAGAGCAGATGCACAAATTGAAGAGATTAGCAGAGACTTACGTGTCTTGTTAGGGCAAGACCTCACGTAGTGTCCAGACTCCCCGCAGTACATGCAGAGGTTGTTGACTCTTCGGCACTGGCGCTCTTCTGGATTGAGAGAGGGACGGAGCAGACCGAGCTGCATTGGTTCAAAGGTATCAAGAACCAGTGTGGCCGGTGCCAGAAAAGACTGGCTGGGAGAACTCGGAACCTTGGGGAGCATCCAGGTAGGGCGAAATTGGCTGGTAGATCTCTCGCAAGGCGAGGCGTCGGTCGATCTGAATAGACAGATTGATGAGCTCATCCAGGGTTTGGGGTATTCCGACCCGTGCCAACTCATCCTTCAAGGGATCAGACAATCCCATGCGGAATTGATGACGCAAAGCCGCCTCATTCCTCATAGTCCTCTGCGGCTCTACGCCCCTGTTGAAGGGCGTGCAAGGTGGCTTCCGCAGTCGCTGTCACTTGGGGGTCCTCATACAACTGTGACATGGTGGTAAAAAAAGCATCAAGGTTATCCAGGGCTCCAGATTTTTGCTCCAGGAGGCGGTGAGCCCAGGTCTGTGGTTCACCGGATAAGAGGGAAATTACGAAGCCCACCTTGGTTGCCTCCAAAGAAAAAGTGCGGGGTTGCAGAGCGAAGTATAGTTTGCAGGCATTGCGAAAGGCCCAGAATTTACTACGGTCCCCAGAAAATCTTTCGGGTATGGGTACCCTAGGCTCAGGAGGTAGCATTACTACTGAGGGTGCAGATGACACTCCGGCAGATGAAGCGGCTTGAGGATGGGTTGGAGCAGACAGGACTTGGACTCGTTCTTCCAACCTTGTATAGCCTTCCTGGAGGCTCTTCATGGCTTGTGTGAGACCCGCCAGGTGTCTACACAGTTCCTCCATGGGGGAGGTTCCCTGCTTGGGCTCGGACATGGCTGTCCGATACTGTCAGACTTCCACGTACCAGACCGATGAGCCCGATGTAGCAGGGGGAGGCCTCCCTTACGTATCTGGTTCCTGACCCCTGGTAGTATGGACAGGAAGCACGGGAGCACAGAATGGTATGAGAGCCTGGCGGGTTAGCCGCAGGAGGATCCCGGTAAAGGTGGTTCTGGAGATCACCAGTCAACTGAAGCACAGGCAGCAGGTGCAGAGCAGGAGTGGAGCAGGCAGGTCAGGTCACGAGCAGGGTTGGCAATAGGCGGGCAACGCGGTACAGAGGAGCAGGCAGATTCATAGTCAGGACAGTCCGGGATCAGTGGCAGGCAGAAAGCAAGGATAATCAAAGGCAAGCCGGTGGGAAGCAGGAAGCAGGTGCAGGGATACAGGGAGCTGAAGATCGGACAGCACCGAGCCCCCTGTGCACCGAGCCTAAATAGGCAGATTGGCGCCAAACACCAGGTGTGCGTGCACGCCGACGCACGCCCCCGCACACATGCACTCGCCCGCACGCCAGCACCCGCGGTGGCGCACGGGAACGCACCGACGCGCCCCAATGCACCCCGACGCATACCAGCAGCGCATCTGCCCAGGGGAGCTCTCTGACAGTGGGCCATGAAGAGGAGTTTATCAACTTCATCTGTGGTAACTGAGCAAAAGGAGAAGAGTATTGAGCGTGCTGTTGGACCTGATATGTTGGGTAGGGGAGGAATTTGAATGCTGGATATCTCCTTGCGAATTGTGTCGATTTTGCTATTGAAGTGGTTGGCAATCAGTTGAGCGGTAAGCAACTTGGTGGGTGGGGGCAGTGGGGGGTAAAGTAAGGAATTAAGGGTAGAAAAGACGAAGTTTGGATGAGAGGGTTTTGATGAGAGTGTTGTAATAGGTTTGTTTAGTAGTGTGGAGGCAGGAGTTGTATTTGAGAAGGGCAGATTTGTAGAGAGTAAAGTCAGGCAGGGATTTAGATTTAGGCCATGCTCGCTCAAGAGCATGGCTGTGTCTCTTGAGACTTCTGGTGTCGTCTGTTTGCCAGGGTTGTGGCAGATGGGGCCTGGTTCTGCGTGTAGAAAGAGGAGCAAGTACGTCTAGGGGGGATGACAACATGGTGTTGTAGATGGAAGTGGTTAGGTCTGGGCAGGACAGGGGTGTGATTTTGTCATAAAGGCCATCAGTAGCACAGTGAAGAAGGGAAGGGTTGAGGTTTGCGAAGGTTCCTGCGGGTAGTGATTTGTGGGTTGGCAGCATGGGATGTAGGAGACAAGGAGAGTGTGAAACGGATAAGTTTTTGATCAGAGAGAGGAAAGGGCGTGTCAGAGAGATTGCAGGGAGTGCAGCGATGGGAGAATACAAGGTAGAGAGTGTTGCCGTTGGAGTGAGTGGTGGTTTGTGTTCATTGTGTTAGGTTAAAAGAGGAAGTTAGGTTGAGTAGTTTAGAAGTGGTAGCATTATTAACATTGATTGGAATGTTAAAATTACCTAGGATGATGGCAGGCACTTCGGATGAGAGAAAATAGGGTAGCCATGCAGAGAAGTCATCCAGAAAGTGTGAAACTGGTCCAGGAAGCCGATAAATGACTGCGACCCTCAGACAAGCTGGAGAGGAAAGACGAATGCAGTGCATTTCGAAAGAGCAGGGGGAAATAGAGGGAGGTGTGGAAAGTACATGGAAGGTGCATTGTGGGGAGAGGAGAAGTCCGACACCACCTCCTAGGTCTTGTTGACTCCTCTCCAAATGTAGCGTTTATGGTTGTGGCCAAAAAGCTCAATTTGGTCTCATCACTCCAAATGACTTTGTGCCAGAATGTTTGAGGCTTGTCTCTGTGCTGTGTGGCATATTGTAAGCAGGATACTTTGTGGCATTTGCATAGTAATGGCTTTCTTCTGGCAACTTGACCATGAAGCCCATCTTTCTTTAAGTGCCTCCTTATTGTACATTTTGAAACAGCCACACCACATGTTTTCAGAGAGTCCTGTATTTCACCTGAAGTTATCCGTGGGTTTTTCTTTGCATCCCAAACAATTTTCCATGCAGTTTTGGCTGAAATTTTAGTTGGGCTACCTGATTGTGGTTTGGTTTCAACAGAACTCCTCATTTTCCACTTCTTGATTAGAGTTTGAACACTGCTCACTGGCATTCTCAATTCCTTGGATATCTTTTTATATCCCTTTCCTGTTTTATACAGTTCAGCTACCTTTTCCTGCAGATCCTTTGACAATTCTTTTGCTTTCCCCATGACTCAGAATCCAGAAACGTCATTGCAGCACTGGATGAAAGATGCAAGGGTCTGTCAGGAGTCAAGAAACTCACTTTTACACACACACACTAATTACAAGCAAAGAGATCACAGGTGAGGATTGTTAACTTTAATAGCCATTCAAACCCCTTTGTGTCAACTTGTGTGCATGTTATCAGGCCAAAATCACCAGGGTATGTAAACTTTTAATCAGGGTCATTTGGGTAGTTTCTGTTGTGATTATAATTTAAAAAGAGTATTGATAATAAATGGCTTCAGTCAAACACTGATCATGAGTGAAAGAAAAGTTTTTGTGTTATCACTCAAAATCCCATGAAAACTGGCCAAGAAATCATAAATTCTGCAAGGGTTTGTAAACTTATGAGCACAACTGTATATACAGATTTTCAACCCCCCCTCCCATACACCATCCATATATATAGTTCTCCACACCCCCATACACCATCCACATATGCAGTTCTCTACCCCCCCATACAATACATCATACACATATACAGTTCTCCACCCCCCCATACACCATCCACATACTGTATACAGTTCTCCACCCCCCCCATACACCATCCATATATACAGTTCCCCACCCCCCATACACCATCCATATAGGACAGGCTGATCGGGGACCGGTGAATAAGGATAGGCAGAGAGGGACCACTCCACCTTACAGAGATCCGCTGCAGAGCACCTCCGTGACCACAAAAATGGGTGCTGGCATGGAAGGTACTGTACTAACCATTACACTCACCCCCCCTACACCATCCATAAATACAGTTCTCCACCTCACCCCCATACACCATCCATATATACAATTTTCCACCCCACCCATACACCATCCACATATACAGTTCTCCACCCCCCCTCATACATCATCCACATATACAGTTCTCCACCCCCATACACTATTCATATATACAGTACTCCACCCCACCCCCATACACCATTCATATATACAGTTCTCCCCACCCCATACACAATATTATCCATTAGGTATCCAGGCACTTTTTCTGGTGTGTTGTATAGTTGTTGTGTTTTATAGGTTGGGGAGGGTTTGTTGCTTTTTATCTGTAGTTGTTTAGCAGAGCAGCACTTTTTCTTCGTCTCCTGTACATACTACCCACCGCCATATACTCCTTACCCCTCTCCCTGCACATACTATCCACTGTCATATGTCGTATATATCATACAATCATTCCATAAACACATACCATATACACTGCATATATAATTTGAGAAAAATATGCTTAGAAAATAGTTTATCACTTGTCAATTAAAAATAAAAGTATGTCCCCGGATTTCATTTTAAAAATCTGTTCACCCTAGTCTATGCCAAAGTCCCAAGTCAGTATTGAACTGATTCTCAGCTGCTTAATGTGAATTCTATATGTCAGTATATCCCTGTATGTTGCGGTCATTCAGGTACTCATCTAATAGTTTTTTTAAACCACTGCCCATGGAAGGGAATTCCACATCCTTGCCACTCTTACAGTAAAGAACCCTCTACGCAGTTTAAGGTTAAACCTCTTTTCTTCTAATTTTAGTGAGTAGCTATGTGTCTTATTAAACTCCCTTCCATGAAAAAGTATTATCCCTATTGTGGGGTCAGTGTGGTATTTGTAAATTGAAATCATATCCCCTCTCAAGCATCTCTTCTCCAGAGAGAATAAGTTCAGTGCCCACAACCTTTTTTCATAACTAATATCCTCCAGACCCTTTATTAGCTTTGTTGCCCTTCTTTGTACTCGCTCCATTTCCAGTACATCCTTCTTGAGGACTGGTGGCCAGAGCTGCACAGCATACTCCAGACCAAAGTCTTGTAGAGTGGGAGAATTATCACTTTATCCCTGGAGTAAATCCCCTTTTTAATGCATGCCAATATTCTGTTTGTTTTGTTAGCAGCAGCTTGGCATTGCATGCCATTTCCACAATGCCTTTTCCATCCTAGATTACCCCAGAGGTTATCCCCCTAGTGTATAGATTGCATTCATATTTTTGCCACCCAAATGCATTATTTTACAATTTTCTACATTAAACCTCATTTTCCATGTAGTTGCCCACCCCATTAATTTGTTCAGATCTTCTTGCAAGGTTTCCACATCCTGCGGAGAAGTTATTGCCCTGCTTAGCTTAGTGTCGCCTGCAAATACAGAGATTGAACTGTTTACTTTATCCTCCAGGTCATTTATGAACAAATTAAACAGGATTGGTCCCAGCACAGAACTCTGGGGGACCCACTTTGCACCCCTGACCATTCCGAGTACTCCCCATTTATCACCACCCTCTGAACTCGCCCTTGTAGCCAGTTTTCAATCCATGTACTCACCCTATGGTCCATGCCAATGTACCTTACTTTGTACAGTAAACGTTTATGGGGAACTGTGTCAAATGCTTTTGCAAAATCCAGGTACACCATGTCTACAGGCCTTCCTTTATCTAGATGGCAGATCACCTCCTCATAGAAGGTTAATTGATTGGTTTGGCAAGAGACGATTCTTCTTGAATCCATGCTGATTATTGCTAATGATACAGTTTTCATTACTAAAATCTTGTATATAGTCCCTTATCATCCCCTCCAAGAGCTTGTATACTATTGATGTTAGGCTAACTGGCCTGTAATTTCCAGGGATGTATTTTGGCCCTTTTTTAAATATTGGTGCTACATTGGCTTTTCTCCAATCAGCTGGTACCATTCCAGTCAGTAGACTATCAGTAAAAATTAGGAACAATGGTCTGGCAATTACTTGACTGAGTTCCCTAAGTACCCTCAGGTGCAAGCCATCTGGTCCAGGTGATTTATTAATGTTAAGTTTCCTAAGTCTATTTATCATTCCCTCCTCTGTTAGCCATGAGGTTGCTTCCTGTGATGTGTCATGAGGACAAACACTGCAGTTTTGGTTACTGAAGCCCCTGGATTCCCTCGTGAAGACTGAGGAGAGGAATAAGTTTATTACCTTCGCCATCTCCCCATCCTTTGTCCTTACTCATTCTTTATGGGGCCAATATAGTCTGTCATCCCTTTTTTACCGTTATATACTGTTACTGTGATATATACTTAAAGAATTTCTTGACATTTTTTTTGCTCTCCTCCACTATGTGTCTTTTGTGTTCTATCTTAGCCGCCCTAATTGCACCCTTAGATATTTTGTTGCATTCTTTGTAAAGTCTGAATGCTGATGATCCCTCAGCCTTGCATTTTTTGAAGGCCTTCTCCTTTGCTTTCATATGCATTTTTACATTGGAGTTAAGCCATTCAGGACTTTTGTTCACTCTTTTAACCACTTGACGACCGCCTCACGCCGATTTACGTCGGCAAGGTGGCACGGACAGGCAAAATCACGTACATATACGTGATTTGCCTTCTGCGGGTGGGGGGTCCGATCGGACCCCCCCCGGTGCCCGAGGCGGTCGTCTTTTGTCCCACGGTGATCGGAGATGAGGGGGAGGCCATCCGTTCGTGGCCCCCCCCTCGCGATCGCCGCCGGCCAATCACATCATTCCTTTGCTGCTGTATGCTAAACAGCAGCAAAGGAAATGATGTCATCTCTCCTCGGCTCGGTAATTTCCGTTCCGGCCCGAGGAGAGAAGACAGGTATGTGAGTGCACCAACACTAAACACACAGTAGAACATGCCAGGCACACTAAACACCCCGACCCCCCCCCGATCGCCCCCCGATCCCCCCCCAATCACCCCCCCCTGTCACAAACTGACACCAGCAGTTTTTTTGTTTTTTTGGTTTTTTTTTTCTGATTACTGCATTGGTGTCAGTTTGTGACAGTTACAGTGTTGGGACAGTTAGTATTACCCCCCTGTAGGTCTAGGATACCCCCCTAACCCCCCCCTAATAAAGTTTTAACCCCTTGATCACCCCCTGTCACCAGTGTCGCTAAGCGATCATTTTTCTGATCGCTGTATTAGTGTCGCTGGTGACGCTAGTTAGGGACCTAAATATTTAGGTTCGCCGTCAGCGTTTTATAGCGACAGGGACCCCCATATACTACCGAATAAATGTTTTAACCCCTTGATGACCCCCTAGTTAACCCTTTCACCACTGATCACCGTATAACTGTTACGGGTGACGCTGGTTAGTTTGTTTATTTTTTATAGTGTCAGGGCACCCGCCGTTTATTACCGAATAAAGGTTTAGCCCCCTGATCGCCCGGCGGTGATATGCGTCGCCCCAGGCAGCGTCAGATTAGCGCCAGTACCGCTAACACCCACGCACGCAGCATACGCCTCCCTTAGTGGTATAGTATCTGATCGGATCAATATCTGATCCGATCAGATCTATACTAGCGTCCCCAGCAGTTTATGGTTCCCAAAAACACAGTGTTAGCGGGATCAGCCCAGATACCTGCTAGCACCTGCGTTTTGCCCCTCCGCCCGGCCCAGCCCAGCCCAAGTGCAGTATCGATCGAACACTGTCACTTACAAAACACTAAACGCATAACTGCAGCATTCGCAGAGTCAGGCCTGATCCCTGCGATCGCTAACAGTTTTTTTGGTAGCATTTTGGTGAACTGGCAAGCACCAGCCCCAGGCAGCGTCAGGTTAGCGCCAGTAGCGCTAACACCCACGCACGCACCGTACACCTCCCTTAGTGGTATAGTATCTGATCGGATCAATAACTGATCCGATCAGATCTATACTAGCGTCCCCAGCAGTTTAGGGTTCCCAAAAACGCAGTGTTAGCGGGATCAGCCCAGATACCTGCTAGCACCTGCGTTTTGCCCCTCCGCCCGGCCCAGCCCAGCCCACCCAAGTGCAGTATTGATCGATCACTGACACTTACAAAACACTAAATGCATAACTGCAGCGTTCGCAGAGTCAGGCCTGATCCCTGCGATCGCTAACAGTTTTTTTGGTAGTATTTTGGTGAACTGGCAAGCACCAGCCCCAAGCAGCGTCAGATTAGCGCCAGTACCGCTAACACCCACGCACGCACCGTACACCTCCCTTAGTGGTATAGTATCTGAATGGATCAATATCTGATCCGATCAGATCTATACTGGCGTCCCCAGCAGTTTAGGGTTCCCAAAAACGCAGTGTTAGCGGGATCAGCCCAGATACCTGCTAGCACCTGCATTTTGCTCCTCCTCCCGGCCCAGCCCACCCAAGTGCAGTATCGATCGATCACTGTCACTTACAAAACAATAAATGCATAACTGCAGCGTTCGCAGAGTCAGGCCTGATCCCTGCGATCGCTAACAGTTTTTTTGGTAGCTTTTTATTGAACTGGCAAGCGCCAGCGGCCTAGTACACCCCGGTCGTAGTCAAACCAGCACTGCAGTAACACTTGGTGACGTGGCGAGTCCCATAAGTGCAGTTCAAGCTGGTGAGGTGGCAAGCACAAGTAGTGTCCCGCTGCCACCAAGAAGACAAACACAGGCCCGTCATGCCCATAGTGCCCTTCCTGCTGCATTCGTCAATTCTAATTGGGAACCCACCGCTTCTGCAGCGCCCGTACTTCCCCCATTCACATCCCCAACCAAATGCAGTCGGCTGCATGAGAGGCATTTTCTTTATGTCCTCCCGAGTACCCCTACCCAACGAACCCCCCAAAAAAGATGTCGTGTCTGCAGCAAGCGCGAATATAGGCGTGACACCCTCTATTATTGTCCCTCCTGTCCTGACAATCCTGGTCTTTGCATTGGTGAATGTTTTGAACGCTACCATTCATTAGTTGAGTATTAGCGTAGGGTACAGCATTGCACAGACTAGGCACACTTTCACAGGGTCTCCCAAGATGCCATCACATTTTGAGAGACCCGAACCTGGAACCGGTTACTGTTATAAAAGTTAGTTACAAAAAAAGTGTAAAAAAAAAAAAAAATATATAAAATAAAAAAAAATAGTTGTCGTTTTATTGTTCTCTCTCTCTCTCTATTCTCTCTCTCTTGTTCTGCTCTTTTTTACTGTATTCTATTCTGCAATGTTTTATTGTTATTATGTTTTATCATGTTTGCTTTTCAGGTATGCAATTTTTTATACTTTACCGTTTACTGTGCTTTATTGTTAACCATTTTTTTGTCTTAAGGTACGCCATTCACAACTTTGAATGGTTATACCAGAATGATGCCTGCAGGTTTAGGTATCATCTTGGTATCATTCTTTTCAGCCAGCGGTCGGCTTTCATGTAAAAGCAATCCTAGTGGCTAATTTACAAGCCGTGGGAGGGAAAGCCCCCCCCCCACCGTCTTCCGTGTTTTTCTCTGGCTCTCCTGTCTCAACAGGGAACCTGAGAATGCAGCCGGTGATTCAGCCAGCTGACCATAGAGCTGATCAGAGACCAGAGTGGCTCCAAACATCTCTATGGCCTAAGAAACCGGAAGCTACGAGCATTTTATGACTTAGATTTCGCCAGATGTAAATAGCGCCATTGGGAATTTGGGGAAGCATTTTATCACACCGATCTTGGTGTCATCAGATGCTTTGAGGGCAGAGGAGAGATCTAGGGTCTAATAGACCCCAATTTTTTCAAAAAAGAGTACCTGTCACTACCTATTGCTATCATAGGGGATATTTACATTCCCCGAGATAACAATAAAAATGATTAAAAAAAAAAAAAATGAAAGGAGCAGTTTAAAAATAAGATAAAAAAGCAAAAAAATAATAAAGAAAAAAAAAAAAAAGCACCCCTGTCGCCCCCTGCTCTCGCGCTAAGGCGAACGCAAGCGGCGGTCTGTCGTCAAACGTAAACAGCAATTGCACCATGCATGTGAGGTATCGCCGCGAAGGTCAGATCGAGGGCAGTAATTTTTGCAGTAGACCTCCTCTGTAAATCTAAAGTGGTAACCTGTAAAGGCTTTTAAAGGCTTTTAAAAATGTATTTATTTTGTTGCCACTGCACGTTTGTACGCAATTTTAAAGCATGTCATGTTTGGTATCCATGTACTCGGCCTAAGATCATCTTTTTTTATTTCATCATACATTTGGGCATTATAGTGTGTTTTAGTGCAATAAAATTTAAAAAAGTGTGTTTTTTCCCCAAAAAATGCGTTTGAAAAATCGCTGCGCAAATACTGTGTGAAAAAAAAAAATGAAACACCCACCATTTTAATCTGTAGGGCATTTGCTTTAAAAAAATATATAATGTTTGGGGGTTCAAGGTAATTTTTTTGCAAAAAAAGATAACTTTTTCATGTAAACAATGAGTGTCAGAAAGGGCTTTGTCTTCAAGTGGTTAGAAGAGTTGGTGATGTGTGACATAAGCTTCTAAATGTTGTGCATAAAATCCCAGGACAGTTCAAAACCCCCCCAAATGACCCCATTTTGGAAAGTAGACACCCCAAGCTATTTGCTGAGAGGCATGTCGAGTCCATGGAATATTTTATATTGCGACACAAGTTGCGGGAAAGAGACAAATTTTTTTTTTTTTTTTTTTGCACAAAGTTGTCACTAAATGATATATTGCTCAAACATGCCATGGGAATATGTGAAATTACACCCCAAAATACATTCTGCTGCTTCTCCTGAGTACGGGGATACCACATGTGTGAGACTTTTTGGGAGCCTAGCCGCGTACGGGACCCCGAAAACCAAGCACCGCCTTCAGGCTTTCTAAGGGCGTGAATTTTTGATTTCACTCTTCACTGCCTATCACAGTTTCGGAGGCCATGGAAAGCCCAGGTGGCACAAACCCCCCCAAATTACCCCATTTTGGAAAGTAGACACCCAAAGCTATTTGCTGAGAGGTATAGTGAGTATTTTGCAGACCTCACTTTTTGTCACAAAGTTTTGAAAATTGAAAAAAGAAAAAAAAAAAAGTTTTTTCTTGTCTTTCTTCATTTTCAAAAACAAATGAGAGCTGCAAAATACTCACCATGCCTCTCAGCAAATAGCTTGGGGTGTCTACTTTCCAAAATGGGGTCATTTGGGGGGGTTTTGTGCCACCTGGGCATTCCATGGCCTCCGAAACTGTGATAGGCAGTGAAGAGTGAAATCAAAAATTTTCACCCTTAGAAATCCTGAAGGCGGTGCTTGGTTTTCGGGGCCCCGTACGCGGCTAGGCTCCCAAAAAGTCCCACACATGTGGTATCCCCATACTCAGGAGAAGCAGCTAAATGTATTTTGGGGTGCAATTCCACATATGCCCATGGCCTGTGTGAGCAATATATCATTTAGTGACAACTTTGTGCAAAAAAAAAAAAAAAAAAGTGTCACCTTCCCGCAACTTGTGTCAAAATATAAAATATTCCATGGACTCAATATGCCTCTCAGCAAATAGCTTGGGGTGTCTACTTTCCAAAATGGGGTCATTTGGGGGGGTTTTGTGCCACCTGGGCATTCCATGGCCTCCGAAACTGTGATAGGCAGTGAAGAGTGAAATCAAAAATTTACACCGTTAGAAATCCTGAAGGCGGTGCTTGGTTTTCGGGGGCCCCGTACGCGGCTAAGCTCCCAAAAAGTCCCACACATGTGGTATCCCCATACTCAGGAGAAGCAGCTGAATGTATTTTGGGGTGCAATTCCACATAGGCCCATGGCCTGTGTGAGCAATATATCATTTAGTGACAACTTTTTGTAAATATTTTTTTTTTTTTTTGTCATTATTCAATCACTTGGGACAAAAAAAATAAATATTCAATGGGTTCAACATGCCTCTCAGCAATTTCCTTGGGGTGTCTACTTTCCAAAATGGGGTCATTTGGGGGGGTTTTGTACTGCCCTGCCATTTTAGCACCTCAAGAAATGACATAGGCAGTCATAAACTAAAAGCTGTGTAAATTACAGAAAATGTACCCTAGTTTGTAGACGCTATAACTTTTGCGCAAACCAATAAATATATGCTTATTGACATTTTTTTTACCAAAGACATGTGGCCGAATACATTTTGGCCTAAATGTATGACTAAAATTTAGTTTATTGGATTTTTTTTATAACAAAAAGTAAAAAATTTAATTTTTTTTCAAAATTTTCGGTCTTTTTCTGTTTATAGCGCAAAAAATAAAAACTGCAGAGGTGATCAAATACCATCAAAAGAAAGCTCTATTTGTGGGAAGAAAAGGACGCAAATTTCGTTTGGGTACAGCATTGCATGACCGCGCAATTAGCAGTTAAAATGACGCAGTGCCAAATTGGAAAAAGACCTCTGGTCCTTAGGCAGCATAATGGTCCGGGGCTCAAGTGGTTAAATTTATTTCCCAATGGGACTGGCTAATGCCCTTATTTAATATGCTCTTAAAGCAAACCCATCTCTTCTCCGTGTTCTTTGTTTCTAAGATTTTATCTCAATTTATATCTTGTAGCAAGGTTTGTAGTTTAGGGAAGTTGGCTCTTTTGAAATTCAGTGTCTTTGTGTTCCCCCTGTGTTTCCTATTTGTGTGATTTATACTGAAGCCAATTGACCTGTGATCACTGTTTCCTCAATTGCACCGTATTTCCACATCTGTGATCAGGCCTGTATTGTTAGTAATCAGGATCCAGTAACGCCTTGTTTCTAGTTGGTGAATCTACCATCTGACCCATGAAATTGTCCTGGAAGACATTTAGAAACTGGCGAGCCTTATGCCCTGTACACACGATCGGACATTGATCGGACATTCCGACAACAAAATCCATCCGATTTTTTCTGACAGATGTTGGCTCAAACCTGTCTTGCATGCACACGGTCGCACAAAGTTTTCGGAATTTCCGAACGTCAAGAACGCGGTGACGTACACCACGTACGAGGAGACTATAAAAGGGCAGTTCAATACCAAGCGCGCCACCCTTTGGGCTCCTTTTGCTAATCTCATGTTTTTTGGGTTTTTTTCCACATCAGTGACCGGTTTCAGGAACGTATGTTTCAACTTAACAACTCAATATTGTCCAGACTTGTTTTCACATCATAGTGGCTTTTTTTTTTTTCTTTGATAGAAATATATATATCCCCAACCCAAATGATGAATTCCTTTGTTGGGGCCCCTCTTCACTGGGGATAGTCGAAGTAAGAAAATCTAATACTTAGAATCTCTAGGTTCCCCTAAGTCTCTCCCTATCACTCCCCCCCTCCCCCCGATGTCACCCAACCCAATCCTACCATTCCACCACATACCCTAAAACCTACCAGTTATAGTCAACTCTTTTCTCCACTCCTTTTGCTTTGTATAGCACACTAATCAGTCAAAGGGCAAGACCACGTTTTTATTTTAGATTCCTATCACCTCAGCAGACCGTATTGAGCACTTGAACTCTAACCAATCCTTCCATTTTTCCTCATACTCTTCCATTTCCAATCCCTCACTGTATCTCAGGTATTCGAGACTTTGAATTTAGTTTGTTTTATCATACCAGTCCTGTAGTGTTGGACACATTCTTTCCTGCCAGTATCTGAGTATTAGGCTTTTGGCTGCGTTCAAAAGTTGTGGTAAGAGTGTTCTCAAATATGTCCCAGTTGGCAATCGGTGACCAGGAAATAAACATGCCCATGGATCGTCAGGGACATCAATATGAGTTACCTCTCTAATGATTTGCCTAATCTCACCCCAGAATTTTTTGATTTCCAGACAGTGCCACCAAATATGAGCCATTGTCCCAATCTCTCTACATCCCCTCCAGCAATATTGTGAGGTTTCGCTCTGATATTTAGATACTCTATCTGGGGTAATATACCATTTTGCAAAGCATTTGTAATTTAACTCGGACATCTTGTAGTTTACCGATGTTGTATGTACTCGCTTTAATAAGGTCCCAATATCCGAGTCTATGAGTTTTGAATCTAGTTCCAACTCCCACTTCCTAATAAATGACGGTGTTTCTACTCCCTTTAGTTCTATTAACACCCTATAGATCCTAGAGATCCCCTTCTTCCCCTTTTGCTAATCTTGTGTTAGTAAAAGTTTGGTGAGAGATGATTCGCGCTTTTTCAGACTCGTGGTTTTCAGATAGTTTTTCTGCTGTTCAGTTTATGCTTGTGGGTTTGTATCTGGTCTTCAGTGCGTGCAGTGAGTTCCCATTGGTTTATTCAGTGTGTTCTTGTCCACTCGTTACTGATTTTCAGGTCGCTCTTTACAGGCCTTGCTGTTCTTCAGTGCATTCTGTTACTTCGTTCTGACCAGCCGACCGTTTTGAAGCCATGTTGTGTGTACATATTCATCGTAGAGTTTGTGCTGTGCGGGGGCTTGGTGTTGGGGTTCTTACTTTGACACAAGCCCAGTCCATGAACAGGGTGGGGAGGAGTTCATGGATCAAGAATTGGTTGCTCCAGCGTGACCAATTCTATCACATGCCTTTGCTCCGTGAGATCCGTGAGAATAATTCTGATGATTTCAGGAACTTTCTCCGGATGATGGACCCCGTATTTCACCGTTTGTTGGATTTGCTGACCCCTTATATCAGCAGGCAGGACTCCTGCATGAGGCAAGCCATCACTCCGGAGCAGAGGCTACTCACCACGTTGCGGTACTTGGAGACAGGGAGAAGCCTGCAGGACCTCAAGTTCTCGACAGGCATCTCCCCCCAGGCTCTGGGGATCATTATCCCAGAGACCTGTTCTGCCATCATTCAGGTCCTGCAGAAGGACTCTATTAAGGTAAGATTTATCCTTTAACATCACATTTTATTGTATTTAATGTTTGATAATATATTGTATTTCTTTCATCATTCCCTAATTACCATGATTGCAATATGCTGTGAATGTCCCCTTTGTCCTCATGCATGCTGGAATTTTTAAACTTTTTTTGTTGTCCTTCATGCATATTTGCCTTCACTTACCTCCCCATCATGCTCTCCTGGGCCTATATCCACCTCGCCTAGTAACTTAACAATGTATTTTGTCAGCTCCATTGTAGTTATTTACCCTAAACACCCCCTAAAATGTGTAAAAATGTTATTTGTGTCCTTAAATTCTGGCAGAGTGCCAGAGGCTTTTTTTTGGGGGTCCCAAACTCATTTGGAACCCTCCCTCCCCCCAACCGCTAAGTCAACCCATACCAATCCTCTATTTGCTGACTTTGCCAAACCCATACACACTATACCTACCACTTTTGTGGTGATATTTATGGATGAATTCCCCAAAGCATGTAGTGCAAGGGTCTGCCTGAATACTTTCAAATGGTACTGTTTAAAGTTTTTGTATCCTATTATTATCTTGATAGGTAATTGCAGAATGTTAAAATTGTGCTCCAATTTGTACAGTATGTATTTATATGTTTGTATTATGACACTTCTTACCTGTACAGTGGGCTGCCAGAAGTGTAAGTAAAGAGGGGCTGGACAAAGTAAGACACATTATTTAGGCATACATCTCTCAATGAAGTGGAGAGGGTTACCTGTCCAAAACATCTCCCCCCCTAAAATTTTTACAATGGGCCATCAGAGGGGGTGAGGAATCTGATAGGTGGACCTTATACTTTTGTCTTTAAATACTCCTTAAATAAATGTTATACTGATGTTGGCCAAGAATGTTTGTGTCTACTCTGCTTTCAATGTTTATGTGCAAAATGACTAATTTATTTTTTCTGGTTTGACTCCACAGTTTCCTTCCACGCCACAGGAATGGCAGACTGTGGCCTCCCACTTTGCCCAGCGGTGGGACTTTCCCAACTGCGTAGGGGCATACTATGACAGGGGCATAGTAGGGGCATACTCAGGGTCATACCATTACAACTACAAGGGGTTCAATAGTATTGTGATGTTGGTGGTGGTGTCGGCTACTTACGAGTAGGGATGAACATGGGTTCAACTCGAACATCGCATGTTCGACCGTTCATCGAATTTCGAACGTTATGGGCCGTTTGCACCAAATTCGAGTGGCGCGTCACGGCCCATTATTCACTGCGGCATCACAGTGCATTGCTGGCTGATGATTGGCCAAGCATGCACTATGACCCGCATGCTTGGCCAATCACAGCGCCGTCTGTACAGAGAGCCGTAATTGGCCAAAGCCAGGGTGGCTTTGGCCAATCATGGCTCAGGGGGTTTAGTACACGCCCCACACTATAAGGCCGCCTGCGCGGCGGCGGAGAGGCAGACAGAGAGACAGTGTCATTTGATTTAAGTTAGATGGAGTAGGTCAGGCGAGACAGTTAGCTGCACTTACAGTGTATTGTGTATATATATGCATCCTGGGTGTTGTTTGTATATATATATATATATATATATATATATATATATATATATATATATACTGTATTCAGTTTAGCTAGATCCGTTCCGGTTATTCTCTTCCTACTGACAGGCAGGCAGGTGTTTTTATACTATTTACAGCTACTAGAAAATTGCTGGTGTTCTTCTGATCCTATTAATCCTATTAGCTACAGTATTTACAGTTAGTGTAGTGCGTCCTCTGCACAGAGTGCACCTAAAGCTACCTGAAGAAAATTGATGGTGTTCTTTTGATCTTATTAGTACCGCAGGCAGCATCAGGATTTACAGTTCGTGTAGTGCATCCTCTGCACAGTGTGCACCTAAAGCTACCTGAAGAAAATTGGTGGTGTTCTTCTGATCCTATTAGTACCGCAGGCAGTTGCAGTATTTACAGTAATGCCCCGTACACACGTTCTGATGGAAAATGTGTGATAGGACCTTGTTGTCAGAAATTCCGACCGTGTGCAGGCTCCATCACATATTTTCCATTGGATTTTCCGACACACAAAGTTTGAGAGCAGGATATAAAATTTTCCGACAACAAAATCCGTTGTCAGAAATTCCGATCGTGTGTACACAAATTCGATGGACAAAGTGCCACGCATGCTCAATAAAGAGATGAAAGCTATTGGCCACTGCCCCGTTTATAGTCCCGACGTACGTGTTTTACGTCACCGCGTTCAGAAGCTACCTGAAGAAAATTGGTGGTGTTCTTCTGATCCTATTAGTACCGCAGCAGCTGCAGTATTTACAGTTAGTTTAGTGCATCCTCTGCACAATGTGCACCTAAAGCTACCTGAAGAAAATTGGTGGTGTTCTTCTGATCCTATTAGTACCGCAGGCAGCTGCAGTATTTACAGTTAGTGTAGTGCATCCTCTGCACAGTGTGCACTTAAAGCTACCTGAAGAAAATTGGTGGTGTAGAATTAGGTGTGTCACAGCCAAGTACTTGCGGGCAATCTGCTATCGGTATACCGACGTCAGATCGTACCAGGCAAATTTCCCTGCCATAGCTGCTGCACCACCAAAAGAAGTTTGCTCCCAGCCATCCACATGCCCAGCAGTTGAATGCTGGCTTGGATAAATTGCTAGCACTTCAACTGCTGCCTTTTCAGTTGGTAGACTCTGCCCCCTTCCGTGAGTTTGTGGAATGTGCGGTTCCTCAGTGGCAGGTTCCCAAACGCCACTTTTTCTCACGGAAGGCGATTCCGGCTCTCTACCTGCATGTGGAAGGCAATGTCTTGGCCTCGCTGGACAGGGTGGTCAGTGGTAAGGTGCATACTACCGCTGACTCATGGTCCAGCAGGCATGGACAGGGACGTTACCTATCTTTTACTGCGCACTGGGTGACTCTTCTGGCAGCTGGGAAGGATGCAGGACATGGTGCAGTAGTGTTGGAGGTTGTTCCGCCACCACGCCTCCAAAAATCTACTAGTAGTGATTCTGCCACACCTTTCTCCTCCACCCCCTCCTCTTCTTCTTCCTCCATGGCCTCTTCCTGTGCTGATTTGTTCTCAGAACCAGCAGTAGGCATTCAAGGGGCTACGCAAGCACGCAGGCAACAAGATGGTCTGGGGACTCCCAGTACATTGTTACGGCATCATCCAATAACCTGGCTTGGCTGTGGTGTGTAGAGACTGGCGAGATCAAGAGAGACTACAGAGGGCACCAGAAAGCCGTGGTCTGTCTAGCATTTAATGACAGTGTGTTGGGCTGATACAAACTGATTACATGAGCCCCTCAGCACAAGGTTTGGCTTTCAATCCACCCTGCTGGGTTACAAACACAGTCGGCCAAAGACAGAGACTTGTTTTATTCTGAAGTGGAGAAAAATGTCAGAACTCCAGTTGGGGAAGATGGCCCCAGTTAAACAGTTGGATCTTTGAAATTATTATACGGCAACCTGATTGAGTAGCAGCAGAGGGCCATCAATGAGTACCTATGCGACTATGGCACCCGGACAGGGTCAGGGGACCTTAGTTTCTTTTCCCCATGCCAGTGGGCTATGATCAGGGATGCATGCACTGCCCTGTCACCATTTGAGGAGGCCATGAGGATGGTGAGCAGTGACAGTGCATGCATCAGTGACACTGTCCCTCTTGTCCACCTATTGGAGCACACGCTGCATGGAATAATGGACAGGGCACTTGAGGCAGAACAGAGGGAGGATGAGGAGGACTTCTTTACCTCTCAAGGCCCCCTTTATCCAGACATTGTTCCAGCATGCCCGCCGATCACAAAGGAAGAGGATGAGGAGGAGGAGGAGGATTGTGTCAGCATGGAGGTGGAGCCTGGCACTCAGCATCAGCAGCAGTCTTCAAGGGATCATTTACAGTCCGAAGAAACCCATGGACTTGTACGTGGCTTGGAGGAGGTGGCTGCGGATCATGTCGTCCTTAGTGACCCAGAGGACTCTGGACCAAATGCCTCAGCAAACTTACGCTGCATGGCCTCCCTGATCCTGCAAACCCTGCAGAAGGATCCTCATATTCGTGGTATCAAGGGGAGGGATGATTACTGACTGGCAACCCTTCTTGATCTACATTACAAGGGTAAGGTTGCGGACCTTATCTTGCTATCGCAGAGGGAGCAGAGGATGAAACATCTTTGGGAGGCCTGGGAGGTTACAATTTCCTGGTCCTCCTGGACAACGTGTTGCTGAGGCTTCTGTCAGTCACAGAAAGAGCGGTGGAGAAGGTGGCCGTCTGACCGATGCGTTCAGACAATTTTTTAGTCTGCAGCCCCAAGGTCTGATCGGTTCCAGCATACATCACCAGCGTCTGATTCACATGGTTCAGGATTACCTAGGGGCAAGATCAGACTTGGACACCTTTCCCACCGAAAATCCTCTGGGTTAATGGGTCTTGAGGATGGATCACTGGGCAGAGCTTGCACAGTATACAATTGAGCTACTGGCCTGTCCTGCATCCAGTGTTCTTTCAGAACGCACATTCAGTGCTGCTGGAGGCTTTGTAACTGATCACAAGGTGCGCCTGTCCACCGAAACGGTCAATCGGCTGACCTTCATAAAAATGAATCAGTCTTGGATCACCAGCTGCCAAGCACCGATTGATTTTTTTTTTATGTGAGATCCCTTCAAGACTGCCTATGCTGATGCTGAGTGACTATCCTGTTATGCTGTGTCACAATCCTCTTCCTCCTCAATTTTCATGCTGATAGCTTTTAAGAACATTTTTGGCTCTGAGCACCGCCACCAGTGGCCAAGGCCCAATTTTTATGCCCCTGTTTAACAACTTTAGTCATGATCTTGGCCTTTCTGACATTTGGGTTTGGGTAAGGTCCATACTTCCCATCATAGTTGGCCCTTTTCAATATGTCCACCATCTCCACCATCTCTACAAAGGCCATATTTGATGTCTTAAATCGCCTGTGGGATCCTGACGTTTCTGGCTCCGGGCTTTCCTCCTCCTCCTCGTTGCTAGAATTATCACGCAACTGTTGTCTCTCCACCATGTGCTCTCCCCCACTGCGCCTTAAGAGAAGGGGCGGGGAATAGACTTGAAAGAACGTCAGGGGCGGGCGGAGTTTCACGCATGCGCAGTGTATATAAAGCGTAACACTCATGCGTCATACGTACGATCTGTGAGCGGAGGAAGGAGTATCAGAAGCGCCGATCGTGATAACGAAGGTACCATTTTAACTTGGGTCTATACTGCTTATAGATTGAGGCCTATATTGGGACAAGATTAGAAGAGTTTAGCCTGACATTAGGGTTTGTCTTGTGTTGTGTCTTGCAGAGAAAATGGATCTAGTCAATGATCATGACTTTATGCCAATATTCATTGATATGTTCAGGGAGCTGCCCTGTCTGTGACAGGTAAACCACCCACATTATAACAATAAAACAAAGTGGAAGGCAGCGCTGGATCAATTGGTGCAATTTGTGAAGCCGGTGATCCCCATGGCAGACAGCCCCTATTTGAAGGCCCTAATTGGTGGCATGAGGAGCACTTATCTAAGGGAGCACAAGAAGGTCCAGGATTCCCTGAGATCAGCAGCTGCAGCAGATGACATTTATGTACACAGGCTGTGGTACTATGACAGACTGCATTTTCTGGCAGCCCAGAGAGAACCCAGGCCAGCACTCTTCAGTCTTCCTTCCACACTTCCTTCCCCCCCAGCTGAGGCTTTAGACGCCCAACCTGGGCCTTCCAGGCAGCAACATGTGGAGGAGCCCAGCTTGAGCCAGGTATAGCATTCTTCTTAATATTTCTGTTTGTCAAATTAATGATGTTAAATATATGTTAGTTTTGATAACTAATTTATGATTTCACAAAGTGTTTTACATATCAATAGACAATAGTGGCCACAAAAGATTGTGACAAGAATGAAAAATGCTGGGCTCAGAATGATAGTCTTTTCTATTTATTAACATTCAATTTGCAACAGTCATGAGATGAAAATTGTGTGTGATTGATGAACCAAAAACTAAAACTATGTCCCTTTTTCATACACAGGAAAGTCTCAGCCAGGAGGTGGCGGGGGTAAGTGGCAGCCAGGAGGTGGCTGGGCCCAGTAGCCTGCCCGATACCCAGGTCCCTCCCCTCCACCTTCCACAAAAAAGTGGCAGGTAGAGGAGTAACCAAGAGGAGGCAGCAATTGGCCTATTTTGGAAGGCTACTGAGGCCCTCAGAAACCCCCCAGTCTTCAAGAGGACTTTGCCTATATTACAGCCTGCAAACTGCTGGAAATGGAGGAGGGCCAATGCCTAATATGTGAGTATCTCATCTTACATGCCCTAAATAAGGGGTCGAGGGGCCGACTCACAAGCCAAAGCCACATTTGTGAGTTCAAACATGGTCCTCCTCCTCCAGGTTCTCCTCCTCCACCTCCTGCCACACCTCCAACACCACAGCCACAGCCTGGAAGGAAGCATCTAAGGAAGACCAGAGAGTGATGGCCCTGGGTTCAGTCTGGTCTGGCAAAAGATGCAGGCTCTTGTATGACCACAGCCTGGGGATGTAGATGTCATCTGCTGCTGTTCCTGATCTCTTGTAGTCCTGGACCGGAGTGTGCTCAGTATTATAAAGACTCCTCAGGCCACCAATATTGACTGTAAAATAATTGATGTGTGCCCTGGGGTACAAAGGCTTTGCTAATTTCACCAGTTTATCCAGCGTTGCCTTTCTCCTTATTTTGTTATGACCCAGAATAAATGGCTATTTATTTTTCACAAATACTTGCCTATGTGTTTTATTTCAAAAAGGACAGTTTGTTTGAGAGTAGGCAGGTACATTTCCAAAATACAATGTGTAATTAACAAGGGACACCAACCAATCTCCTTGAGATTCTAAAATACAATATAATAATGATGTTGTGGTAACTTGACACACAAAATCCACAAAAATAATTTTGGAGATCACCAAAAAAAATTAAAAAAATTAACAAAAACAGATCTTGATTAAAAAAACAAACAACAAATTATCAAAAATATAAAAACATAAAACCCCCCAAAAATTCGGTAGATCTGATGAATACAAATATTATATTCATGAAATCATGAGAAATAATAAAGAAAGAAGTTTGTGAGAACTCTGTGTGAATATAAGCAGCAAAACAACTTCATTCTTCTAGCATTATAAAGAAGAAGAGAGTGTGCTGCATTAAACAATTTAAAACATTGCAGCATGACTATATCCATTACGAACGCTAATTTTACCAGACCGAGCAGTTCCGGCTCGGAATTTATTCTGAGCATGCATGGCACTTTGTGCGTCGGAATTGTCCACACACGGTCAGAATTTACGCAAACCGATTTTGTTGTCGGAAAATTTTATAGCCAGCTCTCAAACTTTGTGTGTCGGAAATTCCAATGGAAAAAGTCCGATGGAGCCCAAACACAGACGGAATTTCCGACAACAATCTCCGATCGCACATTTTCCGTCGGAAAGTCTGACCGTGTGTACAGGGCATTAGAGGAATGCGTGGTTCCCTCCGTCCAGATAATTAAAATCCCCCATTATAATAACACTTCCCATCCTTGCTGCTAATCCAAATTGTGATAGTGTCAGAAACCAAGAATCAGACTTAGACAGAAGTACAGTTACATCACACTTGTTTAATAATAATAATATTAATAATAAAAAGGTAAACAGAGTAAATGTATATAAAACATAACCAGAGTTCAGGAACCTGAATGGTTAGTCAGACAAGCCAAAATGTCAGGGAGTCAGAGATGAGCGTAGTAGAACAGCAAGCAGGATCTGGAGCCAGAACGAATATCAGCCAAGCAAGTCTTTAACAGAAACACAGGAAAGTGTCCCTAGTGATGTGACCAAGGCGAAGGTAGAGATCATCTGGGTTGGACGGCTTAAGTAGGCAGGACTGACGAGCAGGATATCATCAACAGGTGAGTCACTGTGCGGAAAAAGGAGCTGCCAATTAGCCGACAGCTGAGTGGCCAGCTTTGAAAAGGAAGGGCTGAGCCCAGCCCTGACAGTACCCCCTCCTCAATGACCCCTCCCCTTCAGAGGACCACCAGGCTTGAGGGGAAAACATCTATGGAAATCACGGAGGAGGACAGGGGCATGTACGCCCGAGGATGAGACCCAAGAGCGTTCCTCCGGACCGTACCCTTTCCAATGCACCAGGTACTGTATGCGCCCACGAAACCTATGGGAATCAACAATGGACTGTACTTCATATGGTTCTCAACCTGTAATGGGTGAGAACGAGGCACCGAGTTGGTAAAGAGGTTGCAGACCAAAAGTTTTAATAAGGAGACATGAAATACATTTGAGATAAGCATATTAGAAAGAAGGTCTAATGCGTAAGCCACTGGGTTAATCCTGCAAAGAATACGGAAAGGCCCAATAAACTGATGTGTGAACTTCAGAGAGGGAACACGAAGCCGGAGGTTGCGAGATGACAGCCAGACCCTGTCCCCAACCTGGTAGGAGGGTGCAGCATGGAGTCTGTACCTATCGCAAAGCCTCCTGGACTTGTGCCCAAGTTGAACGAAGACCAGGGAGATGCTCCTCTAATGCAGGAATACTCTGCGGAACAAACGAGTCAGGCAACATGGAAGGTTGGAAACCATAGTTCGCCATAAATGGGGACAATTGGGAAGCAGAATTCAAGGCACTATTGAGAACAAACTCTGCCCATGGTAAGAGGTCCGACCAGTTGTTATGATAGTCAGAATTATAGCAACGTAGGAATTGCTGATTGGCTCGTTCTGCGGCCCCATTAGATGGCGGGTGATATGCAGAGGAGAAAGTAAGCTGAATGCCCAACTGTGCACAAAAGGTTCACCAGAACTGGGACAAAACTGACTACCGCTGTCCTAGCCCATGTAAGCGAAAGATCTCCTGAGCAAAAATGGAAGCCAGTGGGCAACTTCTTAAGTGGAATACAATGGGACATTTTCGAGAACCGGTCAACCACCATAAGGATAACTGTGTTACCCTGGGAGTTGGGTAACTCCACAATGAAATCCATAGACAGGTGGGTCCAGGGCCTCTCTCCATTGGGTATGGGTTGTAGGAGGCCCACTGGAAGGTGTCGTGGAGTCTTACTCTAAAGCGCACATGGAACAGGCAGCTACGAAGACAGTTACATCAACATGTAGACTAGGCCAGCAGAATTGGTGGGAAATGGCCCAAAAGAGTTGAATCCTCCCAGGGCAGCCAGCAGTTGTGGGAGAATGGTAAGTCTGGAGCATGGCAGTACGGAGACTCTCTGGGACAAAGCAGCGGTCACAAGGTTTCTCAGGAGGAGCAGGGACCTTAGCAGCAAAAATTTTGTCACCCAAAGGAGAAGTGAGACTGGTCCGAACTGTAGCCAGAATACAATCAGGAGGAATCACGGGAACCAGAACTGACTCCATCTTGGAAGTGGAGGAAAAGTGTGACAAAGCGTCAGCCCTTACAGTCTTAGTACCGAGTAAGAATGAGACAATGTAATTGAAACTAGACAAGAAAAGAGTCCATCGCGCCTTTCTGGGAGAGAGGCGTTTAGCCTCAGACAAGAATGTGAGATTCTTATGGTCAGTAAGAATGAGAACCGGCACAGTGGTACCTTCGAGGAGATGGATGGAGCAGAGGATGTAAACCCACAGGTTGGGGCCACTGTAGGACTGCTGAAAGTTTCTCTGGGTCCATAGAAAAACCAGCAGTGGAAATGACATAGCCCAGGAATTTAACCTGTTCATGATGGAATTTGCACTTCTCCAATTTACAATAGAGATTGTTCTCTCTTAGTTTCTGAAGCACACGACAGACATCTGTGTGGTGGCACTCCAGGGACTTGGAAAATATGAGGATATTGTCGAGATAAACCACCACACATAACTGCAACAAATCTCGGAAGACATTTTTAATAAATTCTTGGAAAAATCCAGAGTGGTTACAAAGGCCAAAAGGCATTATGGGGTACTTATAATGGCCTGTTCTGGTATTAAACGCAGTTTTCCAGGGTTTGGACTCCCTTAGAGAGTGAGGTGGGGAGATTGGATTTGGGGTGGGGGGAGGGGAAAAATTGGGTGTTATCAACTCCCCTTTTTTTTTTTTTTTTTTGTTTCTGTTGTATGTTTGTTTTGTACTATTAAATGAAATGTATATTTGAGCTGTATTTGGATAATATGAATGTGAAATGTATTGTTGGAAAGAAAACTTCACTAATAAAAATTACTGGATTTAAAAAAAAATGCAGTTTTCCACACATCGCCTTCCTTAATCCTCATGAGATTGTAAACCCCTCTCAAATCAAGCTTTGTGAAAACCGTTGCTCCCTTGAGGCGGTCAAATAACTCGGTAATCAATGGAATCAGATAGGCATTCTTAATCGTGAAACGATTAATCGTGAGAATCTTAATCAATAATCTTAATCGTGAGACTCCTATAATCAATACAAGGTCTCAGTTCACCACTCTTCTTCTTCACAAAGAAGAAACCAGCACCAGCAGGAGATGAGGATTTGCAGATGAAACCTCGAGAATGCATCTGCAACATATTCCTCCATGGCTCTATCCTCCAAGACCGACAAAGGGTAAACCTGGCCATGAGGGGGTATGGCACCAGGTTGAAGGTCAATTGCACAATACGACCGGTGTGGAGGCAAACTACCAGCTTGACCTTTCTCAATAACATCGCTAAAATCGCAGTACTCCTTCGGCAGGGAGGAGAGTGAAGAGGTGCACAGGACCTTGGCTACCTTCTGGAAGCATGACTTACTGCATTGTGGCAACCAGGAGAGAACCTCAGCACAGCTCCAATCAAAAGAGGGGTTGTGCCTCTGTAACCAAGGATAACCAATCACCAGCGGAAACTTAGGTGAGGAAATAACTTGTATTTGGATTATCTCATGGTGAAGAGCGCCTACAGCCATGGACAACGGAACAGTCTCATGAGTCACATGGGCAGCCTGTAGAGGTCTCCCGTCAAGAGCCTCAATGGCAAGTGGAGTGTCATGCAGCTGCAGCGGAATCAAGTGCTTCGATACAAAGGCAGCATCAATGAACAGGCCTGCAGCCCCAGAGTCGATTAGAGCCTATATCTCGACGGCTGTATATATAGGCATACCCCTCCCCCTTTCTTATTCTCTCTATCCCTGTGATAAAGGGAATGTCCTTGAATGGTTGCCAGCTAATCTTGAGAGCTGTTGAACCAGGTCTCTGAAATTTCCACAAAATCTAAATCCTCCTCATTCAACAGTATCTCTAGTTCACCCATCTTGTCCGCCAGGCTCCTGGCATTGGTGAACATGCCACATAGTTTAGACTGGTCGCATACTGTCCTCTTATTGGGTGTTCCGAGATTGCAAATAGGACTTGTTACCATACTTACCTCGGGTTTACCACTAATGCCCCCAATACTACCCTCATGAATATGTTCATTGTTGACTATCTCTACCTCTGGACTCTCAACCCCCCGTCGCCTAGTTTAAAAACCCCTCTAACTTTTTGGTCACCTTCACTCCCAGCAGATCTGAACTCTCCTCATTTAGGTGCAGTCTGTCCCTTCTATAGAACTGGTGACCGACTGAGAAGTCGGCCCAGTTCTCCAGGAACCCAAACCCCTCCTTACTACACCAGCTCCTCAGCCACTTGTTTAGTTCCCTAATCTCCTCCTGCCTTTCTGATGTGGCTTGAGGTACCGGTAGTATTCCTGAGAATACTACCTTGGAGGTTCTTTTCCTCAATTTAGCTCCTAAGTCCCTAAAATAGTTCTTTAGGACACTCCATCTGCCTCTGACTTTGTCATTGGTGCCAACGTGCACTTTGGTAGCTGGGTCTTCCCCAACCCTCCCAGTAATCTGTCCACCAGATCCATGATATGCCGAACCCGAGCGCCTGGTAGACAGCATACAGTTCGGCGCTTCAGGTCTTCGTCACAGATTGCCCTCTCTGTCCTTTTAAGAATTGAGTCCCCTACGACCAGACTCTGTCTATCCTTTTGCTTCCCCCCCACTCTCACTGAAGGAGTTCTTCCCCTGGCAGCTAGGAGAGTCCCTCAGCTTGAAACCAATGAGGCAGCGCTGCCAAACCCTTTTTCGACCGCTAGCGGGGGTTAAAAGCGCCCCCACTAGCGGCCAAATAGCACCGCTAAAAATGACAGTAGAGTGCCAGTAAAAATAGCAGCGCTTTACTGCCGACGCCCACCAACCCCAAAGTTTTATTGGGGTATTACAAATTTTATGTAGCCATGGTGTTAGCACTACTGACAAACAATCCGCCAAATCACCCCACTCCCAGACTTTATGTATCCTTTCCAGAGACAATGAACAGTCTTTTGCAAGCTTCGTTTTTGTTGTTTTATTGGGGGGTACAACTTAGATAGGGATTGGGGTATGGGATGCCCATGGAATTAGTCATTGCCATCATATTTAAAGAATTCAATATACTTTGAACAAAGTTAGAGCCTGAAGATTGAATGTGCATGTTTAACTGAGTAAAAAACTACTACTGCAGCTCCCTGCAGACTGTTGCTCCCTGCATCTCCATGCAGACTACTGTTCCTAAGAGTTCTCCATCCGTCACCATGTGAGGGACAGAAACATCACTTTTGACCATGTAAAAGCAATGGTCTTAGATCTCTTCACCTCCTTCCCAAACTTGCTTCCTCTTGTACAAACTTGATTTCTCCTGCACAATCTTGTAGTTGCTAATTAAAGTATGACACATCCTCTTCTATTGGGTAGTATGAACTCACTCTGTATAAGCCCCTCTACTGGCTCTGGAGACTCTCTGTTACTAGGCCAGAGGCCTGCAGAACCTCTCCCCGGAGGCCTAGTAGGTTAAAGTCTATCTTCTAGGAAATGGACTACTGCTCCCAGCCAGTCCAACTTGCAAACCATGCACCAGCCGGCCACACTGATTTGACACACATCCCCACAGTCTCTTCTCTGATCCAGGACTCTTCACCATCCACCGTGTGCATGATAAAGACTCTGCTAGTGACCGTGTAGAAGCAGAGTTCCCTCACAGATTCCCTGGCACCTCCAGCCATCCACTGTGGTAACACTCACCGACCTTCCAGCCCTGAGTACTTGATGAGGAACTTGTCCGGACCGTGCGTTCCGACAGCTTCTCCTGCCCCTCTGCTCCAGGAGTTCCCTGCCACTGACCATGTGGTGACAGAGACATTGCTAATGACCGTGTAGAGGCAATGTTCTCTCACAGTTCTCCCCGGGCCTCCTCCTGCAATCGCTAGACCCCCCCAGATGGGGGTGTGCTCCTGCGGCTGTCTAGCACTCTAATCCTCATGTCACCCAGCCGACAACTCCTCTCCAGCAGCATGTGACCTCCACTTATATAGGAGGCCCGCCACCTGCCAACACCAGTTAGGGATTGGTCAGGGCTCCCACATGAGTTGCCTGCCACTCCAGCTCCAGGCCCAGCCTCCTCTTCCAGAACATTCTCCCTGGAAGCAGGGGAGGCACCTCAGAACTGGAGCCCAGGTGATCACACCCACTGCTACTCCCAGCCTTGAGATCAAAACAGACAGGCCTAGCTTGCAGCATAGGCCTGCCTGTGTTGAACAACCTAGTAAAATAACCCTTACTAGCACCTATCTTCTGGTAGAGGGTGCTACATTTACATTTACAGTACATAAGTCTTAAGACAATGTTGATGCGGTACAGAGAAAGTATAACAGAAACAAAGCATGTACAATCCATTATAGTAGTTGTAAAGAGTTATATATCGCAGTCCAGGAGATCGTTCCTATGGGGGGGAGTAATATGTGAAGAGATTGGGTAGGGTAGTAGGCAGCTTTAACCAAAAGGCATGGAGAACAGAGAAGGGTAGTGTAGGGTTAGTGTAGCAAGGTCTCTGGCCTTGTCCAGTCTATTGAGAACTTTCCAGGCCAAAGATAGCTGACATTCTTCTGTATGTGGTGGGTTGTGAGGCATAGTGGGTGCAAGGTGGACAAAGTTATTGGGCGCCAGACACTTCTTGGATGTAAAAGAGGTTTTATTTCTCTTAACAGTCCTTTTTGTATTTTTGGGAGAAGAAGGGTTATGGCCAGGACACCCTTAAGTAGTTGTAAATTCAATTGGCAGACTCAATCGGAGGACAGCTGTGCAGGGAAAGGCCCAGGCAAGGCACCCCATATGCACATGCAGGAATGCTATCTCCTATGGCAACAGTCTTTAACAGTTCCTAACTCAAACGTAACAGTTCCTTCAGCTTCACTACAACTGCCTCTTGTAGTTCTTCAACACTTGAGCTCCAGGTCTCTCACTAGACCCTCTGATTCACTAACTCTGAATCCTTTAAGCTCCTCCAATCTTTGCAGTGGTATCTCCCTCAAGCGTCACCCACGCTTCCTTCCTGGGTCCCTAGCTCGGTGCTCCAGATGCTTATCAAGCTTCAGCCCTGCTGACTGGCTCGGTCCCTAGCTTGACACGCAAGGCTGCTCTGCAAGAGTCACCTCCACTGGTTGGGTCCCTGATTTGATCACCGCCTGAAGTTTCCAGATTCTCCACTGTGCCCAATCGGTGAGAATGCTACTCCAGTACTTGCTTCAGTTACTCACTGTGGTCCCTGGTAATAAGGTAGTTGGTCCCTTTGTGGTGACAGCTTTCCTTCTACCTCTGGCCACTGATAGCAGCCCCAGGCACATGACACACGTCCACCCAGACAGCCGTCCAGGTGGCACAGAACATAGATCACATGACTCCACCCCAATAAATAGGTTCTCCCAGCAGGCCAAGGGATTCAAGAAAACCCCTGCCCATTGGCTGAGATACCCCACATACCCATAACCTGACCTTGGGTTGCCCTTCTCATATCTAGTTCCATCAAGTACCCGGCCACCCAGTGGTAGAAGAGAAAAGTGCAACAGGGCCAAACTTAGGGAGAAATCAATAGTTTATCAATTAACCAGGATAATTATTCCTGGCAAGTTAATTTGTGAGGAACAACCCTGCCTAAACTCCAGGGTGCTACATACTCCCCCTGCCCAAGAAACTACGTCTTGGAGTATGCAGGAAAATAATTTGAGCTCCCAAGCATGAGAGAGAATGTCCTGGCAAAAACTGGGATGGGTGGGGAAACAGGGAAAGAGTTAACAACATAAAATAAACATACATAACGTACCACATGAATAATGTTGATATCACATGAAAATAGTCACGTATGACATTCAAATATCAAAAATAATTATGTACATTTTCTAAAGGCAAATAAATCAATAGTATTGCCACCTATCTACCTAATATATACAGTGATAACAAATCTACAGATGATTAGTGTTGTTACCTGGCTAGATCCCTGTCTCTCCTTAGCCAAAGAAGACTCACCAACACAGCAACACCTGAAAGAGAGAAATCAAAACAATGCAAATGCATCCTATCCTATAAGAACATCTGCAATAAGTACACAGTGATTTGAACTGATCCTCAGCGGGGGGAAGCATAAAAGTGTAAAGGCATCCTATACATGTCTACATTATTTACATCATGAAAGCAGGCCCCATTCTCACTGAGAATGTCACCCCCTTTCCTTATTAGCATAGAACTTCAGCAATGGTTTGATCAGTAACAGTCCTGAAATATTTATATGAGTACATTATTTGAAGAAATAAGCAATTATTCCTCTATCACAGCCTATTCTATCTAGCTACACACCCATTGTCCATGACATGTTATCGTCCATTGACTTTATTTCAAATGGACTACATTTCCCAGCAGTTCCTTTTCTTCCAAAGGCAACTCCAGGCACAAAGGGCATGACTGCATCTCAAGCAACAAGCAGTCAGGCCAGGGTGCAATGGACCACACTTTGGGACACAGGCCCCCTTGCAAAAGTATCTTCAGTCTGTCCACACGACAGCCGAAGACAAAGAGACTTCCTTTAACATTTGCAACCAACAACCTGCTGAAGTCCACAGATCGCTTTTCAGGGTGAAACACCCCAACAACTTTAGTTTTTAACCAACATGGCTCAGGTGATCACTTTCTGAAACTGCCAGCAGCATTCAGTCCAGCACAGTCCTGGCAATACAGCTTTCTGGGGTGTTCCCCATTAACAACACTTTAAATGGGTGTGCAAGGTGGCTGTCAGCGTAGCGTCCTTGACTTTACACAACCCATATTTGTAATTCACAAGGTAATGGTATTTTTGATGAGACTTCACCAGTAATATCTGGGATTTGGTAGTGTTACATCTTCTCCCTCTGCATTTACAGTGACAACATAATATTTAGCATCTTTCTTGTCTGGCCTCCAAAAGGGTCACACTGTCCAGATTAATTTCCCAGAAATTTAACACTAAAAGGTATTTCCCTGACATCTACGGTGACAATTTCAGAGAGCCGGTCTTGAGAGGGATCTGAAGGAATACAGAGCGGAACACAGGAACAGACATGATCACCCAGGTGTTGTACAGCATAGAAAGGGACAATTGACATGGCAAAACATTGTGCTGTATCTTGTGCCTTATAGGGACAGGAGCATGTTTTTGTTTTGTTTTTTTTAGGATTACAACCACTTTATGACTCCACTAATTTTTTACACCTTAAAGCGGAGTTCCACCGAAAAGTGGAACTTCCATGAGTGGTTTGCTGGCTGATGATTGGCCAAGCATGCACTATGTTGGCCTATCACAGCAGGGGGTTAAGTACACGCCCCACACTATATAAGGCTGCCTGCGCTTCGGCCCTGTGTAGTGTGTTGCTGGCGTTATAGGGAGACAGAGAGAGAGTGTGTCATTTCATTTACTTTGAGAAGGCAGTTTGTTTAGTTAGGTAGATTTCACTGCAGACGTTCCTGCTGTACTATTTCTAACCTACTTCAGGCAGGCATTTGATCCAGTTTAGGTAGATCCCACTGCAGACCGTTCATGCTGTACTGTTTCTGATCTACTTCAGGGACGTAGTTGATCCAGTTTAGCAAGATCTCACCGCAGACCATTCATGTTGTACTGTTTCAAATCTACTTCAGGCAGGCAGTTGATCCAATTTAGCTAGATCTCACTGCAGACCGTTCCTGCTGTACTATTTCTAATCTACTTCAGGCAGGCATTTGATCCAGTTTAGGTAGATCTCACTACAGACCGTTCATGCTGTACTGTTTCTAATCTACTTCAGGGACATAGTTGATCAAGTTTAGTCAGATCTCACTGTAGACCGTTCCTGCTGTACCAGTTGTAATCTACTTCAGGCAGGCAGTTGATCCAGTTTAGCTAGATCTCACTGCAGACCGTTCCTTTTGTTCTGTTCCTAATATACTACAGGCAGGCAGTTCATTCAGTTAGCTGCAGTATATTCAGTACTTTATAATGTGCAGCTAGATTTTGCTGCAGACCGTTACTGTTTTTCTGTTCCTAATATACTACAGGCAGGCAGTTCATTCAGTTAGCTGCAGTATATTCAGTACTGTACCCTGTGCAGCTAGATCTCGCTGCAGACCGCTCCTGTTGTTCTGTTCCTAATATACTACAGGCAGGCAGTTCATTCAGTTAGCTGTAGTATATTCAGTACTGTATCCTGTGCAGCTAGATCTCGTTGCAAACCGTTCCTGTTGTTCTGTTCCTAATATAATACAGGCAGGCAGTTCATTCAGTTATCTGCAGTATAGTCAGTACTGTATCCTGTGCAGCTAGATCTCGCTGCAGACCGTTCCTGTTGTTCTGTTCCTAATATACTACAGGCAGGCAGTTTATTCAGTTAGCTGCAGTATATTCAGTACTGTATCCTGTGCAGCTAGATCTTGCTGCAGACCGCTCCAGTTGTTCTGTTCCTAATATACTACAGGCAGGCCGTTTATTCAGTTAGCTGCAGTATATTTAGTACTGTATCCTGTGCAGCTAGATCTCACTGCAGACCGTTCCTGTTGTTCTGTTCCTAATATACAACAGGCAGGCAGTTCATTCAATTAGCTGCAGTATATATTGAGTACTGTATCCTGTGCAGCTAGATCTCACTGCAGACTATTCATGTTGTTCTGTTCCTAATATACTACAAGCAGGCAGTTTATTCAATTAGCTGCAGTATATATTGAGTACTGTATCCTGTGCAGCTAGATCTCACTGCAGACCATTCCAGTTGTTCTGTTCCTAATATACTAAAAGCAGGCAGTTCATTCAGTTAGCTGCAGTATATTCAGTACTGTATCCTGTGCAGCTAGATCTCGCTGCCGAACGATCCTGTTGTTCTGTTCCTAATATACTACAGGCAGGCAGGTCATTCAGTTAGCTGCAGTATGTATTGAATACTGTATCCTGTGCAGCTAGACCTCACTGCAGACCTTTCCTGTAGTTCTGTTCCTAATATACTACAGGCAGGCAGTTCATTCAGTTAGCTGCAGTAAATTCAGTACTGTAACCTGTGCAGCTAGATCTCACTGCAGACCGTTCCTGTTATTCTGTTCCTTATATACTACAGGCAGGCAGTTCATTGAGTTAGCTGCAGTATATATTGAGTACTGTAACCTGTGCAGCCAAACCTCACTGCAGACCATTCCTGCGGTACTATTTGTAATCTACTTCAGGCAGGCAGTTGATCCAGTTTAGCTAGAGCTCGCTGCAGACCGTTAATGTTCTTCTGTTCCTAATATACTACAGGCAGGTAGTTCATTCAGTTAGCAGCAGTATATTCAGTACTGTATCCTGTGCAGCTAGATCTTGCTGCAGACCGTTCCTGTTGTATTGTTCCTAATATACTACAGGCAGGCAGTTTATTCAGTTAGCTGCAGTATGTATTGAGTACTGTATCCTGTGCAGCCAAACCTCACTGCAGACCATTGCTGCGGTACTATTTGTAATCTACTTCCGGCAGGCAGTTGATCCAGTTTTAGCTAGATCTCACTGCAGACCATGCCTGATGTTCTGTTCCTAATATAATACAGGCAGGCAGTTCATTCAGCTAGCTGCAGTATATTCAGTACTGTATCCTGAGTAGCTAGATCTCGCTGCAGACTGTTTCTGTTGTTCTGTTCCTAATATACTACAGGCAGGCAGTTCATTCAGTTAGTTGCAGTATATTCAGTACTGTATCCTGTGCAGCTAGATCTTGCTGCAGACCGCTCCAGTTGTTCTGTTCCTAATATACTACAGGCAAGCCGTTTATTCAGTTAGCTGCAGTATATTTAGTACTGTATCCTGTGCAGCTAGATCTCACTGCAGACCGTTCCTGTTGTTCTGTTCCTAATATACAACAGGCAGGCAGTTCATTCAATTAGCTGCAGTATATATTGAGTACTGTATCCTGTGCAGCTAGATCTCACTGCAGACTATTCCTGTTGTTCTGTTCCTAATATACTACAAGCAGGCAGTTCATTCAATTAGCTGCAGTATATATTGAGTAATGTATCCTGTGCAGCTAGATCTCACTGCAGACCATTCCTGTTGTTCTGTTCCTAATATACTAAAAGCAGGCAGTTCATTCAGTTAGCTGCAGTATATTCAGTACTGTATCCTGTGCAGCTAGATCTCGCTGCCGAACGATCCTGTTGTTCTGTTCCTAATATATTACAGGCAGGCAGTTCATTCAGTTAGCTGCAGTATATATTGAATACTGTATCCTGTGCAGCTAGACCTCACTGCAGACCTTTCCTGTAGTTCTGTTCCTAATATACTACAGGCAGGCAGTTCATTCAGTTAGCTGCAGTATATTCAGTACTGTATCCTGTGCAGCTAGATCTCGCAGCCGAACGATCCTGTTGTTCTGTTCCTAATATACTACAGGCAGGCAGGTCATTCAGTTAGCTGCAGTATGTATTGAATACTGTATCCTGTGCAGCTAGACCTCACTGCAGACCTTTCCTGTAGTTCTGTTCCTAATATACTACAGGCAGGCAGTTCATTCAGTTAGCTGCAGTAAATTCAGTACTGTAACCTGTGCAGCTAGATCTCACTGCAGACCGTTCCTGTTATTCTGTTCCTTATATACTACAGGCAGGCAGTTCATTGAGTTAGCTGCAGTATATATTGAGTACTGTAACCTGTGCAGCCAAACCTCACTGCAGACCATTCCTGCGGAACTATTTGTAATCTACTTCAGGCAGGCAGTTGATCCAGTTTAGCTAGAGCTCGCTGCAGACCGTTAATGTTCTTCTGTTCCTAATATACTACAGGCAGGTAGTTCATTCAGTTAGCAGCAGTATATTCAGTACTGTATCCTGTGCAGCTAGATCTTGCTGCAGACCGTTCCTGTTGTATTGTTCCTAATATACTACAGGCAGGCAGTTTATTCAGTTAGCTGCAGTATATATTGAATACTGTATCCTGTGCAGCCAAACCTCACTGCAGACCATTGCTGCGGTACTATTTGTAATCTACTTCCGGCAGGCAGTTGATCCAGTTTTAGCTAGATCTCACTGCAGACCGTGCCTGATGTTCTGTTCCTAATATACTACAGGCAGGCAGTTCATTCAGCTAGCTGCAGTATATTCAGTACTGTATCCTGAGTAGCTAGATCTCGCTGCAGAGACTGTTTCTGTTGTTCTGTTCCTAATATACTACAGGCAGGCAGTTCATTCAGTTAGTTGCAGTATATTCAGTACTGTATCCTGTGCAGCTAGACCTCGCTTCAGACCGTTCCTGTTGTTCTGTTCCTAATATAATACAGGCAGGCAGTTTATTCCGTTATCTGCAGTATATTCAGTACTGTATCCTGTGCAGCTAGATCTCGCTGCAGACCGTTCCTGTTGTTCTGTTCCTAATATACTACAGGCAGGCAGTTTATTCAGTTAGCTGCAGTATATTCAGTACTGTATCCTGTGCAGCTAGATCTTGCTGCAGACCGCTCCAGTTGTTCGGTTCCTACTCTACTACAGGCAGATTGTTCATTCAGTTAGCTGCAGTATATTCAGTACTGTATCCTGTGCAGCTAGATCTCGCTGCAGACCGTTCTTGTTGTTCTGTTCCTAATATACTACAGGCAGGCAGTTAATTCAGTTAGCTGAAGTATATTCAGGACTGTATCCTGTGCAGCTAGATCTCGCTGCAGACCATTCCTGTTGTTCTGTTCCTAATATACTACAGGCAGGCAGTTCATTCAGTTAGCTGCAGTATATTCAGTACGGTATCCTGTGCAGCTAGATCTCTCTGCAGACCATTCCAGTTGTTCTGTTATTACTATACTACAGGCAGGCAGTTCATTCAGTTAGAAGCAGTATATTTAGTACTATATCCTGTGCAGCTAGATCTCACTGCAGACCGTTCCAGTTGCTCTGTTCCTAATATACTACAGGCAGGCAGTTCATTCAGTTAGCTACAGCATATTCAGTAAATTTTATCCAGTTTAGCAAGATCTCGCTGCAGACCGCTCCTGTTGTTCTGTTCCTAATATACTACAGGCAGGCAGTTAATTCAGTTAGCTGCAGTATATTCAGTACTGTATCCTGTGCATCTAGATCTCGCTGCAGACCGTTCCTGTTGTTCTGTTCTTAATATACTACAGGCAGGCAGTTCATTCAGTTAGCTGCAGTATATTCACTATACAGTATCCAGTTTAGCTAGATCTCTCTGCAGACCATTCCTGTTGTTCTGTTCCTAATATACTACAGACAGACAGTTTATTCAGTTAGCTGCAGTATAATCAGTACTGTATCCGGTATAGCTAGATCCCACTGCAAACCGTTCCTGTTGTTCTGTTCCTAATATACTAAAGGCAGGCAGTTTATTCAGTTAGCTGCAGAATATATAGAGCTGTATCCTGTTAAGCTAGATCTCACTAAAGACCGTTCCTGTTGTTCTGTTCCTAATATACTACAGGCAGGCAGTTAATTCTGTTAGCTGCAGTACATTCAGTACTGTATCCTGTGCAGCTAGATCTCGCTGCAGACCGTTCCTGTTGTTCTGTTCCTAATATACTACAAGCAGGCAGTTCATTCAGTTAGCTGCAGTATATTTAGTATTGTATCCTGTGCAGCTAGATCTCACTGCAGACCGTTCCTGTTGTTCTGTTAATAATATACTACAGACAGGCAGTTCATTCAGTTAGCTACAGCATATTCAGTAAATTGTATCCAGTTTAGCAAGATCTCGCTGCAGACCGTTCCTGTTGTTCTGTTTCTAATATACTACAGGCAGGCAGTTCATTCAGTTAGCTGCAGTATATTCAGTACTATATCCTGTGCAGCTAGATTTCGCTGCAGACCGTTCCTGTTGCTCTGTTCCTAATATACTACAGGCAGGCAGTTCATTCAGTTAGCTGCAGTATATTCAGTATACAGTATACAGTTTAGCTAGATCTCTCTGCAGACCATTCCTATTGTTCTGTTCCTAATATACTACAGACAGGCAGTTTATTCAGTTAGCTGCAGTATAATCAGTACTGTATCCGGTATAGCTAGATCCCACTGCAAACCATTCCTGTTGTTCTGTTCATAATATACTACAGGCAGGCAGTTCATTCAGTTAGCTGCAGTGTATTCAGTACAGTATCCTGATAGCAGCTAGATCTCACTGTAGAACGTTCCTGTTGCTCTGTTCCTAATATACTACGGGCAGGCAATTCATTCAGTTAGCTGCAATATTTTCAGTAAACTGTATCCAGTTTAGCTAGATCCTGCTGCAGACCGTACCTGTTGTTCTGTTCCTAATATACTAAAGGCAGGCAGTTCATTCAGTTAGCTGCAGTATATTCAGTACTGTATCCTGTGCAGCTAGATCTCGCTGCAGACTGTTCCTTTTGTTCTGTTCCTAATATACTACAGGCAGCCAGTTCATTCAGTTAGCTGCAATATATTCAGTATACTATATCCAGTTTAGCTAGATCTCTCTGCAGACCATTCCTGTTGTTCTGTTCCTAATATAATACTGGCAGGCAGTTCATTCAATTAGCTGTAGTATATTCAGTACTGTATCCTGTGCAGCTAGATCTTCCTGCACACCATTCCTGTTGTTCTTTTCCTAATATACTACAGGCAGGCAGTTAACTCAGTTAGCTGCAGTATATTCAGTACTGTATCCTGTGCAGCTAGATCTCACTGCAGACCATTCCTGTTGTTCTGTTCCAAATATACTGCAGGCAGGCAGTTCTTTCAGTTAGCTACAGCATATTCAGTAAATTGTATTCAGTTTAGTTAGATCTCGCTGCAGACTGTTCCTGTTGTTCTGTTCTTAATATACTACAGGCAGGCAGTTCATTCAGTTAGCTGCAGTATATTCAGTACTGCATCCTGTGCAGCTAGATCTCGCTGCAGACCATTCCTGTTGTTCTGTTCCTAATATACTACAGGCAGGCAGTTCATTCAGTTAGCTGCAGTATATTCAGTATACTATATCCAGTTTAGCTAGATCTCTCTGCAGACCATTCCTGTTGTTCTATTCCTAATATACTACAGGCAGGCAGTTCATTTAGTTAGCTGCAGTATATTCAGTACAGTATCCTGTGCAGCTGGATCTCGCTGCACACCATACCTGTTGTTCTGTTCCTAATATACTACAGGCAGGCAGTTCATTCAGTTAGCAGCAGTATATTTAGTACTGTATCCTGTGCAGCTAGATCTCACTGCAGACCGTTCCTGTTGTTCTGTTCGTAATATACTACAGGCAGGCAGTTCATTCAGTTAGCTACAGCATATTCAGTAAATTGTATCCAGTTTAGCAAGATCTCGCTGCAGACCGCTCCTGTTGTTCGGTTCCTAATATACTACAGGCAGGCAGTTCATTCAGTTAGCTGCAGTATATTCAGTACTGTATCCTGTGCAGCTAGATCTCGCTGCAGACCGTTCCTGTTGTTCTGTTCCTAATATACAACAGGCAGGTAGTTCATTCAGTTAGCTGCAGTATATTCAGTATACAGTATCCAGTTTAGCTAGATCTCTCTGCAGACCATTCCTGTTGTTCTGTTCCTAGTATACTACAGACAGGCAGTTTATTCAGTTAGCTGCAGTATAATCAGTACTGTATCCGGTATAGCTAGATCCCACTGCAAACCGTTCCTGTTGTTCTGTTAATAATATACTAAAGGCAGGCAGTTTATTCAGTTAGCTGCAGTATATTCAGTACTGTATCCTGTTCAGCTAGATCACACTGCAGACCATTCCTGTTGTTCTGTTCCTAATATACTACAGGCAGGCAGTTAATTCCGTTAGCAGCAGTACATTCAGTACTGTATCCTGTGCAGCTAGATCTCACTGCAGACCGTTCCTGTTGTTCTGTTCCTAATATACTACAGGCAGGCAGTTCATTCAGTTAGCTGCAGTATATTTAGTACTGTATCCTGTGCAGCTAGATCTCACTGCAGACTGTTCCTGTTGTTCTGTTAATAATATACTACAGACAGGCAGTTCATTCAGTTATCTACAGCATATTCAGTAAATTGTATCCAGTTTAGCAACATCTCGCTGCAGACCGTTCCTGTTGTTCTGTTTCTAATATACTACAGGCAGGCAGTTCATTCAGTTAGCTGCAGTATATTCAGTACTATATCCTGTGCAGCTAGATCTCGCTGCAGACCGTTCCTGTTGCTCTGTTCCTAATATACTACGGGCAGGCAGTTCATTCAGTTAGCTGCAGTATATTCAGTATACAGTATCCAGTTTAGCTAGATCTCTCTGCAGACCATTCCTATTGTTCTGTTCCTAATATACTACAGACAGGCAGTTTATTCAGTTAGCTGCAGTATAATCAGTACTGTATCCGGTATAGCTAGATCCCACTGCAAACCGTTCCTGTTGTTCTGTTCCTAATATACTACAGGCAGGCAGTTCATTCAGTTAGCTGCAGTTTATTCAGTAATGTATCCTGTGCAGCTAGATCTCGCTGCACACCATTAATGTTGTTCTGTTTCTAATATACTACAAGCAGGCAGTTCACTCAGTTAACTGCAGTATATTCAGTACTGTATCCTGTGCAGCTAGATCTCACTGCAGACCGTTCCTGTTGTTCTGTTCCTAATATACCACAGGCAGGCAGTTCATTCAGTTAGCTGCAGTATATTCATTACTGTATCCTGTGCAGCTAGATCTCGCTGCAGACCATTCCTGTTGTTCTGTTCCTAATATACTAAAGGCAGGCAGTTCATTCAGTTAGCTGCAGTATATTCATTATACAGTATCCATTTTAGCTAGATCTCTCTGCAGACCATTCCTGTTATTCTGTTCCTAATATACTACAGACAGGCAGTTTATTCAGTTAGCTGCAGTATAATAAGTACTGTATCCGGTATAGCTAGATCCCACAGCAAACCGTTCCTGTTGTTCTGTTCCTAATATACTACAGGCAGGCAGTTCATTCAATTAACTGCAGTATATTCAGTACTGTATCCTGATAGCAGCTAAATCTCACTGCAGACTGTTCCTGTTGCTCTGTTCCTAATATACTACGGGCAGCCAGTTCATTCAGTTGGCTGCAGTATATTCAGTACTGTATCCTGTGCAGCTAGATCTCGCTGCAGACCGTTCCTGTTGTTCTGTTCCTAATATACTACAGGCAGGCAGTTCATTCAGTTAGCTGCAGTATTTTCAGTAAACTGTATCCAGTTTAGCTAGATCCTGCTGCAGACCGTACCTGTTGTTCTGTTCCTAATATACTAAAGGCAGGCAGTTCATTCAGTTAGCTGCAGTATATTCAGTACTGTATCCTGTGCAGCTAGATCTCGCTGCAGACTGTTCCTTTTTAACTGTTCCTAATATACTACAGGCAGCCAGTTCATTCAGTTAGCTGCAATATATTCAGTATACTATATCCAGTTTAGCTAGATCTCTCTGCAGACCATTCCTGTTGTTCTGTTCCTAATATAATACAGGCAGGCAGTTCACTTAGTTAGCTGCAGTATATTAAGTACTGTATCCTGTGCAGCTAGATCTCACTGCAGACCGTTCCTGTTGTTCTGTTCCTAATATACTACAGGCAGGCAGTTCATTCGGTTAGCTGCAGTATATTTAGTACAGTATCCTGTGCAGCTAGATCTCCCTGAAGACCATTCCTGTTGTTCTGTTCCTAATATACTACAGGCAGGCAGTTCACTCAGTTAGCTGCAGTATATTCAGTACTGTATCCTGTGCAGCTAGATCTCACTGCAGACCATTCCTGTTGTTCTGTTCCTTATATTCTACAGGCAGGCAGTTCATTCAGTTAGCTACAGTACATTCAGTACTGCATCCTGTGCAGCTAGATCTCGCTGCAGACTGTTCCTGTTGTTCTGTTCCTAATATACTACAGGCAGGCAGTTCATTCAGTTATCTGCAGTATTTTCAGTAAACTGTATCCATTTTAGCTAGATCTCACTGCAGACCGTTCCTGTTGTTCTGTTCCTAATATACTACAGGCAGGCAATTCATTCAGTTAGCTCCAGTATATTCAGTTCTGTATCCTGTGCAGCTAGATCTCGCTGCACACCATTCGTGTTGTTCTGTGCCTAATATACTACAGGCAGGCAGTGCATTCAGTTAGCTGCAGCATTTTCAGTAAACTGTATCCTGCTTAGCTAGATCTCGCTGCAGACCGTTCCTGTTGTTCTGTTCCTAATATACTACAGGCAGGCAGTTCATTCAGTTAGCTGCAGTATATTCAGTATTGTATCCTGTGCAGCTAGATCTCCCTGCAGACCATTCCTGTTGTTCTGTTTTTAATATACTACAGGCAGGCAGTTCATTCAGTTAGCTGCAGTATATTCAGTATACTGTATCCAGTTTAGCTAGATCTCTCTGCAGACCATTCCTGTTGTTCTGTTCCTAATATAGTACAGGCAGGCAGTTTATCCAGTTAGCTGCAGTATAATCAGTACTGTATCCTGTATAGCTAAGTCCCGCTGCAAATCGTTCCTGTTGTTCTGTTCCTAATATACTACAGGCAGGCAGTTCATTCAGTTAGCTGCAGTATATTGAGTACTGTATCCTGTGCAGCTAGATCTCGCCGCAGACCGTTCCTGTTGTTCTGTTCCTAATATACTACAGGCAGGCAGTTCATTCAATTAACTGCAGTATATTCAGTACTGTATCCTGATAGCAGCTAGATCTCACTGCAGACCGTTCCTGTTGCTCTGTTCCTAATATACTACAGGCAGGCAGTTCTTTCAGTTAGCTGCAGTATAATCAGTATTGTATCCTGTGCAGCTAGATCTCCCTGCAGACCATTCCTGTTGTTCTGTTTTTAATATACAACAGGCAGGCAGTTCATTCAGTTAGCTGCAGTATATTCAGTATACTGTATCCAGTTTAGCTAGATCTCTCTGCAGACCATTCCTGTTGTTCTGTTCCTAATATACTACAGCCAGGCAGTTTATCCAGTTAGCTGCAGTATATTCAGTACTGTATCCTGATAGCAGCTAGATCTCACTGCAGACTGTTCCTGTTGCTCTGTTCCTAATATACTACGGGCAGACAGTTCATTCAGTTGGCTGCAGTATATTCAGTACTGTATCCTGTGCAGCTAGATCTCGCTGCAGACTGTTCCTGTTGTTCTGTTCCTAATATACTACAGGCAGGAAGTTCATTCAGTTAGCTGCAGTATTTTCAGTAAACTGTATCCAGTTTAGCTAGATCCTGCTGCAGACCGTACCTTTTGTTCTGTTCCTATTATACTAAAGGCAGGCAGTTCATTCAGTTAGCTGCAGTATATTCAGTACTGTATCCTGTGCAGCTAGATCTCGCTGCAGACTGTTCCTTTTGTTCTGTTCCTAATATACTACAGGCAGCCAGTTCATTCAGTTAGCTGTAATATATTCAGTATACTATATCCAGTTTAGCTAGATCTCTCTGCAGACCATTCCTGTTGTTCTGTTCCTAATATAATACAGGCAGGCAGTTCACTCAGTTAGCTGCAGTATATTAAGAACTGTATTCTGTGCAGCTAGATCTCACTGGAGACCGTTCCTGTTGTTCTGTTCCTAATATACTACAGGCAGGCAGTTCATTCGGTTAGCTGCAGAATATTTAGTACAGTATCCTGTACAGCTAGATCTCCCTGCAGACCATTCCTGTTGTTCTGTTCCTAATATACTACAGGCAGGCAGTTCACTCAGTTAGCTGCAGTATATTCAGTACTGTATCCTGTGCAGCTAGATCTCACTGCAGACCATTCCTGTTGTTCTGTTCCTTATATTCTACAGGCAGGCATTTCATTCATTTAGCTACAGTACATTCAGTACTGCATCCTGTGCAGCTAGATCTCGCTGCAGACTGTTCCTGTTGTTCTGTTCCTAATATACTACAGGCAGGCAGTTCATTCAGTTATCTGCAGTATTTTCAGTAAACTGTATGCATTTTAGCTAGATCTCACTGCAGACCGTTCCTGTTGTTCTGTTCCTAATTTACTACAGGCAGGCTATTCATTCAGTTAGCTGCAGTATATTCAGTTCTGTATCCTGTGCAGCTAGATCTCGCTGCACACCATTCGTGTTGTTCTGTGCCTAATATACTACAGGCAGGCAGTGCATTCAGTTAGCTGCAGCATTTTCAGTAAACTGTATCCTGTTTAGCTAGATCTCGCTGCAGACTGTTCCTGTTGTTCTGTTCCTAATATACTACAGGCAGGCAGTTCATTCAGTTAGCTGCAGTATATTCAGTACTGTATCCGGTGCAGCTAGATCTCGCTGGAGACCGTTCCTGTTGTTCTGTTCTTAATATACTACAGGCAGGCAGTTCATTCAGTTAATATACTACAGGCAAGCAGTTCAGTCAGTTAGCTGCAGTATATTCAGTACTGCATCCTGAGCAGCTAGATCTTGCTGCACACCATTCCTGTTGTTCTGTTCCTAATATACTACAGGCAGGCAGTTCATTCAGTTAGCTGCAGTATTTTCAGTAAACTGTATCCAGTTTAGCTAGATCTCGCTGCAGACCGTTCCTGTTGTTCTGTTCCTAATATACTACAGGCAGGCAATTCATTCAGTTAGCTGCAGTATATTCAGTACTGTATCCTGTGCAGCTAGATCTCACTGCACACCATTCGTGTTGTTCTGTGCCTAATATACTACAGGCAGGCAGTGCATTCAGTTAGCTGCAGCATTTTCAGTAAACTGTATCCTGTTTAGCTAGATCTCGCTGCAGACCGTTCCTGTTGTTCTGTTCCTAATAAACTACAGGCAGGCAGTTTTTTCAGTTAGCTGCAGTATATTCAGTATTGTATCCTGTGCAGCTAGATCTCCCTGTAGTCCATTCCTGTTGTTCTGTTTTTAATATACTACAGGCAGGCAGTTCATTCAGTTAGCTGCAGTATATTCAGTATACTGTATCCAGTTTAGCTAGATCTCTCTGCAGACCATTCCTGTTCTGTTCCTAATATACTAAAGGCAGGCAGTTTATCCAGTTAGCTGCAGTATAATCAGTACTGTATCCTGTATAGCTAAGTCCCGCTGCAAACCGTTCCTGTTGCTCTGTTCCTAATATACTACAGGCAGGCAGTTCATTCAGTTAGCTGCAGTATATTGAGTACTGTATCCTGTGCAGCTAGATCTCGCCGCAGACCGTTCCCGTTGTTCTGTTCCTAATATACTACAGGCAGGCAGTTCATTCAATTAACTGCAGTATATTCAGTACTGTATCCTGATAGCAGCTAAATCTCACTGCAGACTGTTTCTGTTGCTCTATTCCTAATATACTACGGGCAGGCAGTTCATTCAGTTGGCTGCAGTATTTTCAGTAAACTGTATCCAGTTTAGCTAGATCTTGCTGCAGATCGTTCCTGTTGTTCTGTTCCTAATATACTACAGGCAGGCAGTTAGTTCAGTTAGCTGCAGTATATTCAGTATACTATATCCAGTTTAGCTAGATCTCTCTGCAGACCATTCCTGTTGTTCTATTCCTAATATACTACAGGCAAGCAGTTCATTCAGTTAGCTGCAGTATATTCAGTACTGCATCCTGAGCAGCTAGATCTCGCTGCACACCATTCCTGTTGTTTTGTTCCTAATATACTACAGGCAGGCAGTTCATTCAGTTAGCTGCAGTATTTTCAGTAAATTGTATCCATTTTAGCTAGATCTCACTGCAGACCTATCCTGTTGTTCTGTTCCTAATATACTACAGGCAGGCAGTTCATATAGTTAGCTGCAGTATATTTAGTACTGTATCCTGTGCAGCTAGATCTCACTGCAGACCGTTCCTGTTGTTCTGTTCCTAATATACTACAGGCAGGCAATTCATTCAGTTAGCTGCAGTATATTCAGTACTGTATCCTGTGCAGCTAGATCTCACTGCACACCATTCGTGTTGTTCTGTGCCTAATATACTACAGGCAGGCAGTGCATTCAGTTAGCTGCAGCATTTTCAGTAAACTGTATCCTGTTTAGCTAGATCTCGCTGCAGACCGTTCCTGTTGTTCTGTTCCTAATATACTACAGGCAGGCAGTTCTTTCAGTTAGCTGCAGTATATTCAATATTGTATCCTGTGCAGCTAGATCTCCCTGTAGACCATTCCTGTTGTTCTGTCTTTAATATACTACAGGCAGGCAGTTCATTCAGTTAGCTGCAGTATATTCAGTATACTGTATTCAGTTTAGCTAGATCTCTCTGCAGACCATTCCTGTTGTTCTGTTCCTAATTTACTACAGGCAGGCAGTTTATCCAGTTAGCTGCAGTATAATCAGTACTGTATCCTGTATAGCTAAGTCCCGCTGCAAACCGTTCCTGTTGCTCTGTTCCTAATATACTACAGGCAGGCAGTTCATTCAGTTAGCTGCAGTATATTGAGTACTGTATCCTGTGCAGCTAGATCTCGCCGCAGACCGTTCCCGTTGTTCTGTTCCTAATATACTACAGGTAGCCAGTTCATTCAGTTAGCTGCAGTATATTCAGTACTCTATCCTGTGCAATGAGATCTCGCTGCAGTCCGTTCCTTTTGTTCTGTTCCTAATATACTACAGGCAGGCAGTTCATTCAGTTAGCTGCAGTATATTCAGTATACAGTATAAAGTTTAGCAAGATCTCTCTGCAGACCATTCCTGTTGTTCTGTTCCTAATATACTACAGGCAGGCAGTTCATTCAGTTAGCTGCAGTATATTCAGTACTGTATCCTGTGCAGCTAGATCTCGTTGCAGACCGTTCCTGTTGTTCTGTTCCTAATATACTACAGGCAGGCAGTTCATTCAGTTAGCTGCAGTATATTCAGTACTGTATCCTGATAGCAGCTAGATCTCACTGTAGACCGTTCCTTTTGCTCTTTTCCTAATATAATATGGGCAGGCAGTTCATTCAGTTAGCTGCAGTATTTTCAGTCAACTGTATCCAGTTTAGCTTGATTTCGCTGCAGACCATTCCTGTTGTTCTGTTCCTAATATACTACAGGCATGCAGTTCATTCAGTTAGGTACATCATATTCAGTAAGATGTATCCATTTTAGCTAGATCTTGCTGCAGACTGTTCCTGTTTTTCTGTTCCTAATATACTACAGGCAGGCAGTTCATTCAGTAAGCTGCAGTATATTCAGTATACTATATCCAGTTTAGCTAGATCTCTCTGCAGACCATTCCTGTTGTTCTGTTCCTAATTTACTACAGGCAGGCAGTTTATCCAGTTAGCTGCAGTATAATCAGTACTGTATCCTGTATAGCTAAGTCCCGCTGCAAACCGTTCCTGTTGCTCTGTTCCTAATATACTACAGGCAGGCAGTTCATTCAGTTAGCTGCAGTATATTGAGTACTGTATCCTGTGCAGCTAGATCTCGCCGCAGACCGTTCCCGTTGTTCTGTTCCTAATATACTACAGGTAGCCAGTTCATTCAGTTAGCTGCAGTATATTCAGTACTCTATCCTGTGCAATGAGATCTCGCTGCAGTCCGTTCCTTTTGTTCTGTTCCTAATATACTACAGGCAGGCAGTTCATTCAGTTAGCTGCAGTATATTCAGTATACAGTATAAAGTTTAGCAAGATCTCTCTGCAGACCATTCCTGTTGTTCTGTTCCTAATATACTACAGGCAGGCAGTTCATTCAGTTAGCTGCAGTATATTCAGTACTGTATCCTGTGCAGCTAGATCTCGTTGCAGACCGTTCCTGTTGTTCTGTTCCTAATATACTACAGGCAGGCAGTTCATTCAGTTAGCTGCAGTATATTCAGTACTGTATCCTGATAGCAGCTAGATCTCACTGTAGACCGTTCCTTTTGCTCTTTTCCTAATATAATATGGGCAGGCAGTTCATTCAGTTAGCTGCAGTATTTTCAGTCAACTGTATCCAGTTTAGCTTGATTTCGCTGCAGACCATTCCTGTTGTTCTGTTCCTAATATACTACAGGCATGCAGTTCATTCAGTTAGGTACATCATATTCAGTAAGATGTATCCAGTTTAGCTAGATCTTGCTGCAGACTGTTCCTGTTTTTCTGTTCCTAATATACTACAGGCAGGCAGTTCATTCAGTAAGCTGCAGTATATTCAGTATACTATATCCAGTTTAGCTAGATCTCTCTGCAGACCATTCCTGTTGTTCTGTTCCTAATATACTACAGGCAGGCAGTTCATTCAGTTAGCTGTAGTATATTCAGTACTGTATCCTGTGTAGCTAGATCTCGCTGCACACCATTCCTGTTGTTCTGTTACTAATATACCACAGGCAGGTAGTTCATTCAGTTAGCTGCAGTATTTTCAGTAAACTGTATCCTGTGCAGCTAGATCTCGCTGCAGACCGTTCCTGTTGTTCTGTTCCTAATATACTACAGACAGGCAGTTCACTCAGTTAGCTGCAGTATATTCAGTACTGTATCCTGTGCAGCTAGATCTCACTGCAGACCGTTCCTGTTATTCTGTTCCTTATATTCTACAGGCAGGCAGTTCATTCAGTTAGCTACAGTACATTCAGTACTGCATCCTGTGCAGCTAGATCTCGCTGCAGGCTGTTCCTGTTGTTCTGTTCCTAATATACTACAGGCAGGCAGTTCATTCAGTTATCTGCAGTATTTTCAGTAAACTGTATCCAGTTTAGCTAGATCTCGCTGCAGACCGTTCCTGTTGTTCTGTTTATAATATACTACAGGCAGGCAATTCATTCAGTTAGCTGCAGTATATTCAGTACTGTATCCTGTGCAGCTAGATCTCGCTGCACACCATTCCTGTTGTTCTGTGCCTAATATAATACAGGCAGGCAGTGCATTCAGTTAGCTGCAGCATTTTCAGTAAACTGTATCCCGTTTAGCTAGATCTCGCTGCAGACCGTTCCTGTTGTTCTGTTCCTAATATACTACAGGCAGGCAGTTCATTCAGTTAGCTGCAGTATATTCAGTATTGTATCCTGTGCAGCTAGATCTCCTTGCAGACCATTCCTGTTGTTCTGTTCCTAATATACTACAGGCAGGCAGTTCATTCAGTTAGCTACATCATATTCAGGAAATTGTATCCAGTTTAGCTAGATCTCGCTGCAGACTGTTCCTGTTGTTCTGTTCCTAATATACTACAGGTAGCCAGTTCATTCAGTTAGCTGCAGTATATTCAGTACTGTATCCTGTGCAACGAGATCTCTCTGCAGACCATTCCTGTTGTTCTGTTCCTAATATACTACAGGCAGGCAGTTCATTCAGTTATCTGCAGTATTTTCAGTAAACTGTATCCAGTTTAGCTAGATCTCGCTGCAGACCATTCCTGTTGTTCTGTTCCTAATATACTACAGGCAGGCAATTCATTCAGTTAGCTGCAGTATATTCAGTACTGTATCCTGTGCAGCTAGATCTCGCTGCAGACCGTTCCTGTTGTTCTGTTCCTAATATGCTACAGGCAGGCAGTTCATTCAGTTAGCTGCAGTATATTCAGTATTGTATCCTGTGCAGCTAGATCTCCTTGCAGACCATTCCTGTTGTTCTGTTCCTAATATACTACAGGTAGCCAGTTCATTCAGTTAGCTGCAGTATATTCAGTACTGTATCCTGTGCAACGAGATCTCTCTGCAGACCATTCCTGTTGTTCTGTTCCTAATATACTACAGGCAGGCAGTTCATTCAGTTATCTGCAGTATTTTCAGTAAACTGTATCCAGTTTAGCTAGATCTCGCTGCAGACCATTCCTGTTGTTCTGTTCCTAATATACTACAGGCAGAAAGTTTATTCAGTTAGCTGCAGTATACTCAGTACTGTATCCTGTATAGCTATGTCCCGCAGCAAACCGTTCCTGTTGTTCTGTTCCTAATATACTACAGGCAGGCAGTTCATTCAGTTAGCTGCAGTATATTCAGTACTGTATCCTGTGCATCTAGATCTCACTGCAGACCGTTCTTGTTGTTCTATTCCTAATATACTACAGGCAGGCAGATCATTCAGTTAGCTGCAGTATATTCAGTACTGTATCCTGTGCAGCTAGATCTCGCTGCAGACCGTTCCTGTTGTTCTGTTCCTAATTAGGGATGAGCTTCGTGTTCGAGTCAAACCCATGTTCGACTCGAACATCTTGTGTTCGGTCGTTCACCGAATTACGAACGATATGGGCCATTCGTGCCAAATTCGAGTGGCGTGTCATGGCCCATAATTCACTGCGGCTTCGCACTGCATTGCTGGCTGATGATTGGCCAAGCATGCACTATGACCCGCATGCTTAGCCAATCACAGCGATGTGTGTACAGAGAGCCGTAATTGGCCAAAGCCAAGGAGGCTTTGGGCAATTATGGCTCAGGGGGTTTAGTACATGCCCCACACTATATAAGGCCGCCTGCACGTCGGCCCTGTGTAGTATGTTCCGGGTTGAGAGAGAGATAGATAGAAAGAGAGACAGTGTCATTTGATTTAAGATAGATAGAGTAGGCAGGTCGAGTAAGTTAGCTGCACTTACAGTGTATTGTGCGTATATATATGCATCCCAGGTGTTGTGTGTGTATATATATATATATATATATATACACACACACATATATATATATATATATATATATATATATATATACTGTATTCAGTTTAGCTAGATCCTGTTCTTCTCTTCCTAATATACTGACAGGCAGGCAGGTGTTTTTACAGTATTTCCAGTTACTGTACTGTGTACCCCGCACAGTTGCACCTACAGTATAGCTACCTTCAGTCAGGTGCTTGTGTAGGCTCTTTGAAGTATTTCCAGTTACTGTACTGTGTACCCCGCACAGTTGCACCTACAGTATAGCTACCTGCAGTCAGGTGTTTGTGTAAGCTCTTGAAGTATTTCCAGTTACTGTACTGTGTACCCCGCACAGTTGCACCTACAGTATAGCTACCTGCAGCCAGGTGCTTGTGTAGGCTCTTGAAGCATTTCCAGTTACTATACTGTGTACCCCACAAAGTTGTACCTACAGTATAGCTACCTGCAGCCAGGTGCTTGTGTAGGTTCTTGAAGCATTTCCAGTTACTGTACTATGTACCCCGCACAGTTGCACCTACAGTATAGCTACCTGCAGCCAGGTGCTTGTGTAGGCTCTTTAAAGTATTTCCAGTTACTGTACTGTGTACCCCGCACAGTTGCACCTACAGTATAGCTACCTGCAGCCAGGTGCTTGTGTAGGCACTTGAAGTATTTCCAGTTACTGTACTGTGTACCCCACACAGTTGCATCTACAGTATAGCTACCTGAAGACAAGTGCAGGTGTTATCATACTAATAATACTGCAGGCAGGCAGTTGATTCTGCTAGCTGCAGTGTAATCGGTATATATATATATATATATATATATATATATATATATATATATATATATATATATACATCCCAGTTTTGTGCAGCTCACTGCAGGCCCATAGCATGTCTGGAAGGCCAACAAGGAGAGGCAGACAGTCACAAGCCAATAAAAGAGGGCAAGTATGCTCTGTGTCTGCAGCCAACATTGCTGGTCGTGAACACGGTGCATCCTTATCAGCACGTGGCCGTGGGACACGCTTGGCCCTTTTTTGGCAGCTGGCCGTGTTGAACCGCAACATGCAGAAGAGTTGGTAGAGTGGATGACCAAGCGGTCCTCATCCTCCTCATCCTGTCACCCAGGCTCAGAGTACTTTGGCTGCCAATGCAGCTGCCAAAGCGGCCTCTTCCATCAGCTCAATGTCATCAGTCACTCCCCACCATCATGCCCTGAGGAGTCCCCCGAACTGTTCAACCACAGTGTCGGGTACATGCTGCAGGAGGATGCTCAGCGTTTTGAAGGCTCCGATGATGGTACCCAGATTGAGGAAGGCAGTAATGTGAGCCCAGAGAGAGGGGTGCCCAAGAAGGACAACAAACTGGCAGTCATGTTCCCCTAGCTGCAGCATACTGCAAGGTTTGCTCCAATGATGAGGAGGGAGGGGATGATGAGGTCACTGACTCTACATGGGTGCCTGATAGGAGAGAGGAGGAGGAGGAGGAGGAGAAGGATGAGGAAGAGGCTCATCTCCAACGAGGCAGGATGGCCTCCAGGGGCCAGCTTAGGGGCAGCCTACCGACTGCATCACACCGCAGAGCTCCGCATGTGCAGGGCGCTGCTGACTCCGCACGTTTTTCCAAAAGTTATTTGGTGTGGGCCTTTTTTGAGAAGTGTGCAGCAAATCGCACCGTTGCTGTTTGCAACATATGTCTGAAGCGTATCAATCGTGGCCAAAACAGCAGCCGCTTGGGCACCACATGCTTGACCAGACATATGTCGAACTCCCATGCAGTCCGTTGGCAAGCGTACTTAAAAGACCCACACCAAAGAACAAGGCAGATCTCTCCTTGCTCCTCATCAGCTGGGATCTCCAACCCCACTATACTTTCAGTTCTCTCAGAAATCTTCACTGAGAGGAATGAAGGTGTAGAATTAGGTGTGCCAAGTACTTGCGGGCAATCTGCTATCGCTACACCAACGTCCAATGGTAGCAGGCAAATTTCCCTGCCCCAGTTGCTAAACCGGCAAAAGAAATTCGGTCCCAGCCATTCACATGCCCAGGGCCTGAATGCTAGCTTGGCTAAATTGTTAGCACTCCAACTGCTGCCTTTTCAGTTGGTAGACTCTGCCCCTTTTCGTGAATTTGTGGAATGTGCAGGACCTCAGTGGCAGGTTCCCAAACACCACTTTTTTTTACCGAAGGCGATTCCGTCTCTCTACCGGCATGTGGAAGGCAATGTCTTGGCCTTGCTGGACAGGGCGGTCAGTGGTAAGGTGAATATTACCCCTGACTCATGGTCCAGCAGGCATGGACAGGGACGTTACCTATCTTTCATGGAGCACTGGGTGACCCTGCTGGCAGCTGGGAAGGATGGAGGACACGGTGCAGTATTGTTGGAGCTTGTTCCGCCACCACGACTCCAAAATGCTACTAGTTGTGATTCTGACACACCTCTCTCCTCCACCCCCTCCTCTTCTTCTTCCTCCATGGCCTCTTCCACTATAGAATTGTCCTCGGGAACCAGCGGTGCTCCGTAGGCCTTCAAGGGGCTCTATGCAAGCACTCAGGCAAAAAGATGCCATGCGGTGCTTGAGCTGGTGTGCTTAGGGGACAGGAGCCACACTGGTGCAGAGATTCTGTCAGCTCTGAAAGGGCAGGCTCAGAGATGGTTGACACCACGCCAGCTTCAGGCAGGAATGGTGGTTTGCGACAATGGCACCAACCTCCTCTCCGCTCTCTGACAGGCACACTTTACCCATGTTCCCTGTTTGGCTCACGTCCTTAATTTGGTGGTGCAGTGGTTCTTGTGCAGGTACCCAGCTTACAGAATCTCCTGAGGCAGGCCAGGAAAGTCTGTGTGCATTTCCGCCGGTCATATAATGCCAGTGCTCGGCTGGCTGACCTCCAAAAGGAATACAACCTGCCCAAGAACCACCTAATCTGTGACATGCCCACCAGATGGAACTCAATGTTGGCCATGCTGCAGCGGCTGCACACGCAGCAGAGGGCCATCAATGAGTACCTGTGTGACTATGGCACCAGGATCAGGGAAGCTTGGCTTTTTTTCGCCACGCCAGTGGCTCATGATCAAGGATGCATGCACTGTCCTGTCACCATTTGAGGAAACCATGAGGATGGTGAGCAGTGACAGTGCATGCATCAGTGATACTGTCCCTCTTGTCTACCTGTTGGAGCACACGCTGCATGGAATAATGGACAGGGCACTTGAGGCAGAACAGAGGGAGGAAGAGGAGGACTTCCTTACCTCTCAAGGCCCCCTTTATCCAGACAGTGTTCCTGCGGGCCCACCGATCACACAGGAATAGGAGGAGGGGGAGGAGGATTGTGTCAGCATGGAGGTGGAGCCTAGCACTCAGCATCTATATATGGTTGTAATCAGCGCAAACAACTAAATCCCACACCCAATTGCAAGCTGAACACTACAGGTAATCACAAAATGCCTGAACAGTAATAAAAAACAGAGTAAGTGCAGCGCAATAAATACAATTAATATATAATATTAAAAGTCCCCAAAACTCAATTCAAACAGATGCGCTGTAACTTTCAATGGCCAGAGGAGATACGATCCTAGTGCAGTATATCAATATGCGCTTACCAGAAACTGTGGACCTCTGCAAAGCAGAGGTCAGACTCACGTATATATCCCCTCAGGGATGATGATATCCTGGATGCTGACACTGGAACAGAGCACAACCGGCCACGAATCCTGGTATCCACAGGCAAGGACAAACTTCCAGCTGAGGGGGCCCCAAGAGATGCGGGTATCCGGATCAAGGTGTCATCATAGGTATTAGCAGCCACTGCTCCAACTCCACCTTCCTCCTCCTGGGTCAGCAGCAGTCCTCAAGGGATCGTTTACAGTCCCTATAAACCCTTGGACTTGTTTGTGGCTGGGAGGAAGTGGCTGCGGATCAGGTCGTCCTTGGTGACCCAGAGGACTCTGGCCTGAATGCCTCAGCAAACCTATGCTGCATGGCCTCCCTGATTCTGCAAAGCCTGCCAAATTCATGGTATCAAGGAGAGGGATCAGTACTGGCTGGCAACCCTCCTTGATCCACGTTACAAGGGTAAGGTTGCGGAACTTATCCAGCCATCGCAGAGGGAGCAGAGGATGAAACATCTTCGGGAGGCCTTGCAGAAATGTTTGTGCAACTCGTTTCCAGAGCCTGGGAGGTTACAAATTCCTGGTCCTGGACAATGTATTTCTGAGGCTTTGGTCAGTCACAGAAGGAGCGGAGAAGGTGGCCGTCTGACAGATGCGTTCAGACAATTTTTTAGTCCACAGCCCCAAGGTCTGACCGGTTCCAGCAACCATCGCCAGCGTCTGATTTACATGGTGCAGGAATACCTAGGAGCAAGATCAGACTTGGAGACCTTTCCAACCGAAAATCATCTGGGTTACTGGGTCTTGAGGATAGATCACTGGCCAGAGCTTGCACAGTATGCAATTGAGCTACTGGCCTATCCTGCATCCAGCGTTCTTTCGGAACGCACATTCAGTGCTGCTGAAGGCTTTGTAACTGATCAGAGTGCGCCTGTCCACCGACTCGGTTGATCGGCTCACCTTCATAAAAATTAATCAGTCTTGGATCACCAGCTACCAAGCCCCTGATGCTAATGTAACCGAATAAATTTTATGAATGTGAGATCCCTTCAAGACTGCCTATGCTGATGCTGAGTGACTATCCTGTTATGCTGAGTGACTATCCTATTCCTCCTCAATGTTCATGTTGATAGCTTGTAAGAACGTTTTTGGTTCTGGTCACCACCACCAGTTGCTAAGGCCCAATTTTTCTGCCCCTGTTTAACAGGGGCGTGTAATTACAATTTTTGCTGCAATATTTTGCAGCAGGGCTTGTTTCTACGCTCAACTAGAGTATCTGTGAGGGGGTTGCAGTGCTGTGGCACCAGCACCAGTGCCTAAAGCCCAATTTTTCTGCCCCTGTTCAACAGGGGCGTATAATTACAATTTTTGCACCTAATATTTCACAGCAGGGCCCGTTCTTGCGCCCACCAAGAAAAACTGTGAGGGCTTACAGTGTTGTGGCAGCACCACCACCAAAGGTCCAATTTTTCTGACCCTGTTCAACAGGGGCATGTAATTACAATTTTTGCTGTAATGTTTTGCAGCAGGGCTTGTTCCTGCACGCAACTAGAGTATCTGTGAGGGGTTGCAGTGCTGTGGCCCCAGCACCAGTGCCTAAAGCCCAATTTTTCTGCCCCTGTTCAACAGGGGCATGTAATTACAATTTTTGCTGTAATATTTTGCAGCAGGGCTCGTTCCTGCGTTCCAACTAGAGTATCTGTGAGGGGTTGTTTTAATTTTTTTTTCGTGGGCAGGGGGCAGAACAGCACTTTAAGTAAAATAGCCTTTTTTTTTTTTTGAGGACAGTGAGTTACACATTTCGGTAGAGAAAACAGCTGGTTTTCAGAAAGCATGAAAATGGACATGTACATCAAGCTGGAATAACCATCCCTGAACAGGTGTGAGGACTTTTGATACCATCTCTATTCACTTTAATGTTGTTTTAACATCTCTACCACTGTGATTTGACACAACAACAACTCTTGCCTTTAGCTATGTAAATTAAAAGATTAATGCCCCGTACACACGGTCGGATTTTCCGATGGAAAGTGTCTGATCAGAGCGTGTTGTCGGAAATTCCAACCGTGTGTGGGCTCCATCGGACATTTTCCATTGGATTTTCCGACACACAAAGTTGGAGAGCAGGAGATAAAATTTTCCGACAACAAAATCCGATCGCGTCAATTCCGACCGTGTGTGGCCTGTTCCGACGCACAAAGTGCCACGCATGCTCAGAAGAAATTCCAAGACGGAACAGCTCGTTCTGGTAAACTTAGCGTTCGCAATGGATACAGCACTTTCGTCACGCTGCAATGTTAAAAATGGTTTAATACAGCGCACTCTCTTCTTCTTTATAATGTGACAAGAATTAAGTAGTTTTGCTGCTCATATTCACACACACTTCTCACAAAGTTTTATTTTTGTTTTTTTATTGGGATTCCCTGAATATATTGTTATTAGTTGTCACATCTGACTGAATTTTTTTTTTTTATTTAATTTTTTTGGGGATTTTAAGCCTTTTATTTTTTTTAATGTTTGAATTTTTTCAAAGGCTGATCTTTGTTCAATGTTATTTTTATTTTTACTCCAGAATATTTTTGTGTGTGTTTTGTGTGTCAAGTTACCCCAACACCATTGATATCTTTTATTATTTAATCTCAAGCAGATTGTTTGGTGTTGGTGTCCCTTGTTCATTTCACATTGTATATTTGAAATGTACCTGAATCCTCACAAACCAACTGTCCTTTTTGAAGTAAAACACATAGGAGAGTATAATTCAAAACAAAAATCCTTTATTAAGGGCTCAGAACCAAACAAAGAGGAAGGCAACACTGGATCAACAGGAGAAATTAGCGAAGCCTGGGACCCCCAGGGCAGACATCAATTCTTGAACATCAAAATTGGTGGCCTGAGGAGTCCATATGTAAGGGAGGGCAGTCTGGTCCAGAATTCACAGAGATCCGGATAGCAGCAGATGACATGTGTGTCCCCAGGCTGTGGTACCACAAGAGGCTGCATTTTTTGGCCGACCAGACTGGATCCAGGGTCCTCACTTTCTGGTCTTCCTTTCACGCTTCATTCCAGGCTGTGGCTGTGCAGTTGGAGATGTGGCAGGAGGAGGAGTAGGACCTGGAGGAGGACTGGGAGGACCTGGAGGAGAAGGGGGAGGAGGAGGAGGACCTGCAGGAGGAGGAGGAGGACCATCGCAAAGGTGTGTCTGAGCTGTCATTTGGCCCCTCATACCTTTTTTAAGAGCCTCCAATATGAGCGCCTCACACAAGACTTGTTGGCCCTCCTCCATCCTCTGCATTTTATAGGCAATGGTGGCAGCAATGTCCTCCTCCACGGTCTGTCGTGCTCCCAGGACCTCTGTAGCCCTCCAAAAGAGTCCTCCGGTAGCCTCCTCTAGGGCACTCCTCCTACTGCCACTTTCTCTTTTCAGGGGGGGTGGAGGGACCTGCAGATCAGCCAGCCGGCTCGGCCCGGCCACCTCCTGGCTGAGACTTCCCTGTGTATGAAAAAGGGACATGGTTGTAATGTTTTGCTTCATCAATCACAATCCTAACTCCAAACTAACATCTAGGTAACATCATTGATTAGACAAGCAGAAATATTTAAAGGAATGCTATACCTGGCTCAATCTGGGCTCCTCCACATGTTGCCTGGAAGGCCCAGGTTGGGCGTGAGAAGCCTCAGCTGGGGGGAAGGAAGCGTGGAAGGAAGACTGGAGAGGGATGACCTGGGTTCAGTCTGGCCTGCCAGAAAATGCAGCCTGTCATAGTACAACATCCTGGGGACATAGATGTCATCTGCTGCTCCGGATCTCTGTGAATCCAGGACTTTCTTGCGCTCCCTTAGATATGTGCTCCTCAGGCCACCAATTAAGATCTTTAAATAGGTGATGTCTGCTGTGGGGATCACCTGCTTCACAATTTCACACAATTGCACCAGTGCTGCCTTCCTCTTTGCTTGGTTCTTGTAATGGGGGTGTTTAATCTCCCACAGACATGGCAGCTCCCTTAAGATATCTATGAATACTGACATGAAGTCATTGTCTTTCACTAAGATATCCATGTTCACTGCAAGACACAACACAAGACAAAGCCTAATGTCAGACAAAACTCTCCTAATCTTGTTACAATATAGGCTTCAATGTAGAAGCAGTATAGGCACAAGTTTGTCTCTTACCTTCGTTCTTACGATCGGTGCGTCCAATGCTCCTTCCTCCGCTCACAGATCGTACGTAATACGCACGCGTGTTACACTTTATACACACTGCGCATGCGTGTAACTCCGCCCGCCCCTGACGTTCTTTCTAGTCTATTCCCCGCCCCTTTTCGTTCGGCGCAGTGGGGGAAGAGCACATGGCGGAGTCACAGCAGGTGCGTGATAATTACAGGAACGAGGAGGAGGAGGAGGAAAGCCCGGATCCGGACACGTCCCGATCCAGAAGGAGACATTTTAAGGCCACAAATATGTCCTTTGGGGAGATGTTGGAGATGGTCGACATCATGAAGAAGTCCGACTATGACGGAAAGTATGGGCCTTACCCCAACCCCAACATCAGAAAGGCAAAGATCATGGCGAAAGTGGTCAAAAGCCTTCACAAGAATTTCGGGGTACGACGATCGAAAGATCAGCTCAGGAAGCGGTGGTCGGACCTGAAGTTAAGAGAGCCAGAGCAGTACCGAAAGATCCGGAGAGTGCTGCAAAAAAGTAAGTAGTTGTGCTGTGTTCCTATTCTTTCTGTCTTTATTGCGTTCGTGCTGCTCCATATGCTTTTCTTAATTGTACAGTTTAAAAGGGCAACTTTAATGTTCATGGGCCCATTATTCGTTCGTATCAAACATTTTTCTTTCGGCCTCTAGAACACCATTGTTTAGGCCATATGCATTTTCCCACATTTTTTTTGGGCCTACTTGGATGCCAAATAGTTGTTTGTGTAGATGGGTTTGTTACTAGAATGAAATGCCAACTAGATTCTGTGTAAGGAGAGGACACTGAGCAGCTGTTTTCACATCTGGACACTGGAGCACTAGTGTGGGACACAAGAACACCATTTTTATTAGGGGGCCACACAGGTGCTCCAGTGTATACTATAGGGGGGTCTCCATCTGTGAAGCTTGTACTAAACAGGTAAAGTATTGCAGCTTGACAAAGGCCAATAAAAAAAATACATCTTGGAACTCGGCTAAAATAGACAATTGTACCCCACTTCCAAGCAATGTTTCCTATTTCTAGTTCTGCCATCAAATATCTGTGTGCTAATTATACCATTTTTGTTTTACATAGGGGAGAAAAGACTCGGAGGACACCTCTCCTCTGAGGAGACCATAGACCCTCCACCTCTGGAAGAAGGGGAACTAACACCAACCCAAGAAGAGCAGGAGGAAGAAGAAGATGTGGTGGAGATTGGCACCACAACAGGTGAGTGTCTGCGACCACAGGCTCAGGTAAAAGAGATGGATGGTGACAGATTTTTGAGACCTGTTTTTGTTTTCTTTCTCTCTTTTTAGGTGATCATGATGTTGTGGATCCAGAACGTTTCACATCAGAAAGTGCCCAGATCCTGATCGGGGAGATCATGGGGTGTAATGTAGAACTGCAAAACATACAGCAAAAAATCAATGATGTTATTAAAAAAAATAATAACATCATTGATGTTTTGGGGCGAATTTAAAACCCCACAAAATCACTTTTTGGATTGTGGTCCAATCTTTTAAATATTTTTGCAATGTTTTGAAAAGCCAAATTTGGAGGATGCACACAGTGTGCCAACATGTGCTATCTGCCATCACGGGAGATCAATGGACACGTTTTGGGGGTGCAACCCCTTCCTCAATTATAAAGTAGCGTTGAGGAAGGGCTTGCTCCCCCAAAACACGTCCCTTGATCCCCCCTGATGGCAGATAGCACATGTTGACATTCCTAAATTGGTGTGCATCTTCCAAATTTGGCTTTTCCAGGGGTGATTTCCCCCCATCTGAACGCTATATCAAACCCAATTCCTAAATACTGATGTCTGATATAGCCTTCAGGTTTTACCTAATGTGAACTTTGTAAGTTCAAGTTTTTTGGCTTTCTTGTTGGTTTTACACAGGCCTGTTTTATCTGAAATGGACATTTCGATTTTTGATAATGCTACTGCAAAAATTGTTATACAACAAACATGTTGGTTTGTTTTAAAAACCTTTGGTAAATGCACATGTGATTGTGCAGGTATAAAAAAGTTGCTTACTCAAGAATGTGTGGATTATTGTCTCAACACTACAATACAACACTTTTGGGGTGATGTAATTGCTGTTTGCTGCAAAAATGGGTGTTATTTCCTAAGGGCAAATCCTCTTTGCACTACAAGTGCAGTTTCAGTGCAGTTGCAAGTGCACTTGTAGTGAAATGTGTTTTTGCATTTAGGAAATAACAGCCAACAGTGCTTTGTTTAAGGTTACACAATCACGACATTTTCTGGACTCAACACATTTCTGTCAGGGTCAGCTAAAACAAACACAAGCAGTAAATGTCCACCAAGAATTTCTTTTTTTTTATTATAAAAAGGCTTCACAGATTGTCTGGCATATTGATAGCCCCCCTACCCGCAAAGAACTCCAGGTAGCGTAACCGGACATCACGGGCACTCAGGGAGGGCAAGCCAGGACGGCCACTTTCAAGCGCCGTCAGTGTGGTTTGATGTAGGATTCCGGCCTCAGGCCGAACTGAGCCAGCATAGTTGGCCGAATGTTTCCTTAAAAAGTTATGGAGAACACAGCACGCCAGTATAATATGGTTCAGTTTATACTCCGCCATATGGATGGGTGTCAGAAATAGTCGGAACCGGCTGGCCAGGATTCCAAATGTGTTCTCCACCACTCTTCGGGCTCTGGCCAGCCGGTAATTAAAAACCCTCTGTTCCGGGGTGAGGGTCCTCATTGGGAATGGCCGCATCAGGTGGTCCCCCAGCGCAAATGCTTCATCAGCAACGAACACAAATGGGAGTCCTTCAACATTGTCCTCTGGAGCTGGCAAGTCCAAGCTGCCATTCTGGAGACGACCGTAAAACTCCGTCTGGGCGATGACTCCACCATCGGACATCCGGCCATTCTTCCCCACGTCCACATACAGGAAGTCGTAATTAGCTGACACCACCGCCAACATCACTATACTATTGAACCCCTTGTAATTATAATAGTACGACCCGGAGTTGGGTGGTGGGACGATGTGGACATGTTTCCCATCAATTGCCCCTCCGCAGTTGGAGAGTCCCACCGCTGGGCAAAGTGGGAGGCCACAGTCTGCCATTCCTGTGGTGCGGAAGGAAACTGTTGAGGAAAAAACAATAAACATTACTATTTTTTCACAGAAACATGGCAAGCAGATTAGGCACAAACATTATGTGGCAACCTTCAGATAGCATTTAGTAAGGGGAATTTAACAAGGCCAAAGTATAAGGTACACCTATCATATTCCCACTCCCCCCCTCTCATGGGCCATTTCTAACATTATAGGGGGGGGGGAATCTTGGACAGGTAACCCTCTTCACTTCATTGAGAGCTGAATGCCTAAATAATGGGTATTACTTGGAACAGCCCCTCCTTAGTTACGCTATTGGCAGACCACTGGACAGGTAAGAAGTGTCATAATACAAAGATATAAATACACATTGTACACATTTGAGGACATTTGGACATTCTGCTATTACCTATCAAGATAATAATAGAATACAAAAACTTGAAACAGTACCATTGGAAAGTATACAGGCAGGCCCTTGCACTACATGCTTTGGGCAATTCATCCATAAATCTGACCAGTAAAGAGGTGGGTATAGTGTGTATGGGTTTGGCAAAGTCAGCAGATAGATGATTGAGGATACATAGAGAATTGGGATCAGCTGACTTAGCAGTTGGGGGAGGGAGGGTTACAAAAAATTATTTGGGGACACCAACAAAAAAAAGCCTCTGGCACTCTGCCAGAATTTAAATCAAAAATAACATTTCCAAACATTTTAGGGGGTGTTTGGGGTAAAGCACTACTATAGAGCTGATAAAATACATTGTTAAGTGACTACATGAGGTGAATATAGGCCAGGAGACACCATGCTGGGGAGGTTATTGAAGGGCAAATATGTATGAAGGACCTAAAATAATAATTACATAAAAATCCAGCATGCATGAGGACAAAGGGGACATTCACAGCATATTACAATCATGGTAATTAGGGAATGAGGAAAGAAATACAATATATTATCAAACATTCAATACAATAAAATGTGATATAAAAGGATAAAAATCTTACCTTCATATACTCCTTCTGCAGGACCTGTATGATGGCAGAACAGGTCTCTGGGATGATGATACCCAGAGCCTGGGGGGAGATGCCTGTCGAGAACTTCAAGTCCTGCAGACTTCTCCCTGTCGCCAAATACCGCAGGGTAGCGACGCGCCTCTGCTCCGGAGTGATGGCTTGCCTCATGCAGGTATCCTGCCTGCTGATATAGGAGGTCAGCGAAGCCAACAAACGGTGAAACACGGGGTCCGTCATCCTGAGAAAGTTCCTGAAATCATCAGGATTATTCTCACGGATCTCACGGAGCAAAGGCATATGAGAGAACTGGTCACGCTGAAGCAACCAATTCTTGGTCCATGAACTCCTCCCCACCCTGTTCATGGACTGGACTTGTGTCAAGGTCAGGACCCCAACACCAAGCCCCCGCACAGCACGAACTCTACGAGGAGTACGCATACGAAACATGGCTAGAAAACGGTCGGCTGCTCAGAACGAAGTAACAGAACGCACTGAAGAACAGCAAGGCCTGCGAAGAGCGACCTGAAAACCAGTAACGAACGAACAAGAATACAATGACTACTTAAAGTCACGCGGAACTTGCTTGCACGCACTGAAGAGCAGATACAAACCCACAAGCACAAACTGAACGGCAGAAAACGATCTGAAAGCCATGAGTCTGAAAAAGCGCGAATCGTCTCTCACCAAACTTTTACTAACACGAGATTAGCAAAAGGAGCCCAAAGGGTGCCGCGCTTGGTTCTGAACCGGCCTTTTCTAGTCTCGTCGTACGTGGTGTACGTGACCGCGTGGTTGGCGATCGGAAATTCCGACAACTTTGTGCGACCGTGTGTAGACAAAAAAAGTTTGAGCCAACATCCTAGGATTTTGTTGTCGGAATGTCCGAACAAAGTCCGACCGTGTGTATGCCCTATTAGTACTTACAGTATGCGGACTTCCTGATTAGCGTTGAGAGAATGTGCCTGGGTTTTATGCCCAAGGGCATAAAGAGCTGGAACCTGCATGTACCAGTGCAAAAAACAATGTGTTGTTTTTTCTTAAATACTGTTCAGCAGGCAGAGGGTCCTCCTTTTCATTAGATCTCAAAGGGTACATGGGAAAAACACCATTACTTTCTAATGCATGCTTGGGGATACCTTTAAGATTCACGCTGTGTTACATGCGACACTGTATTCTGGCATAACATACTTTGCTTGTATAATTGATTTTTTTTTTATTTACATTTAGCTTGACTTAAATTCAGCTGCAGCACCAAACCAGATTCATTTCAATGGTTTTTTCTTCAAAAAAACTAAAGCTAAAGCATTCAGCTTCATATCAATCGCCAAACAGTGGCAAAATGGTTTCATAATATATAGTAGCTTCTTTTTTGCAGTACCTCTCAGTACAAAATATCCTTCTCCTTAGTACAGACCCCTCAGTACAGACACCCCCCTCCATACAGACATTTCTCCCTCTCAGTACACACTTCCCCTCTACCAGACCAGACCCTTAGTAAAGACTTGACCACTCCAGCACAGACTGCTCCATACAGACTGACCCCCCAACACAGAACTCTCAGTGCATATGGACTTTAAAAACCTACTTAGACCCCTTAGTACAGACAGTCCCTCAGCACAGACTACTCAGTGCAGATGAACACCACCCCCCTTTTGTTTTTAACATAAAGTTTATTTATTTGTTCTGAACAAACAGAAATAAAAACAAGTTACATTAGTTCAAGACAGATAATGTACAATGATCATCTATACCATGTCAAGTCAATAAGTACAGTGAAAATAATACAGTTCAATGTCACACATAGTGGCGAAAGTATACTATTAAATCTCCAAATCATAGATACTTTATAAGACCCTTGAGGGGGGCCCAGGGGGAGGGGGAAGCCCGACAGGGGTCCCCCAACCCTAGTTATATACTAGCTGTGTATCGGCCAGGCCATGTCCGGAGCAATGGGTAGCCAATGGGCTAAGGTAAGGTATTTAATATATTTATGCAATGGTCAGGTGTTTGGCCTCCACCCAACCCGCCCATATCCTATCGAATTTCTTCGGACAATTTCTCCCCATATATGTAAGCTTATATAGGGGCAGGGCTGCATTGATAAGAGAGAGCCATAGTTGTTTAGTGGGTGGTTGAGGCTGGTTCCAGTTAAGGAGAATCGCCTTTCTGGCATACATTGCTGTGTAAAAAATGAATATTTTTTTTCTTTTGGGGGCCTCAAGAGAGTCACATATGCCTAACAAGAGGGGGATAGGACTGTAGGGGACCCTGACTTTGCCCACCGAATTAATATCATCCAGAACTATCTTCCAAAAACCCACTATCCTTGGACATGTCCACACCGTATGGAAGAAATCAGCATTATCCGCATCACACCTAGGACAGGTGGCTGTTCTATTCGCGTAAATTTTAGCAAGACGCGATGGGGAGTAATAAGCCCGATGGTCAGAGTTAGGTATTGCTGCACCCCTTCTTCCCAGTCCTCATCAGTCAGGTCAGGAATGTCACGCTGCCAGGTAGACATCAATTGTGAGACTCTAGACGTGTCCAGTCGTGCAAGCTTATTATACATAGTCGACAGCAGTCTGGTTCCTTCAGGTGCGCGGAGCTCAGTTTCCAAATCTGACATCTGCAAGATCACCAGACCAGGAAACTGGGAGCGAAAAGCATGTCTTATCTGAAGGAATCTAAAAAACATCTGGTTTGGGAGGCCCTTTCTACTCTTCAGTTCATCAAATGTTATCAGTTGTCCCTGCAATACAATATCGCTCAGGGTAACTATTCCGTATCTAGCCCATATGACGGGATCTGGTATCGAGTGGAAATGACTCAACCGTGGATTACCCCAAAGTGGTGTCACAGGGGACCACGTATTTTGCTTCCCTAGCTTCGTGTTTACCGTATCCCATACTTTGATGGTCGTTTTCATGGGCACAGTCATTTTGGGATTGGAGCGGGGCCCTCTATGTATAAGATTTCTTAGCTCCGAATAGGAACCAAGCAACGCGGCCTCCACAGCGGATGCCGGTTTAGAGGGCTCCTCCGCCAACCACCATTTTAACGTCACCAGGACCGCCGCCCAGTAATATTTTAGGAAACTTGGGAGTGCCAGGCCTCCCAATGTAACCGGTAATTGTAAGGTTGTTTTTGCGATTCTAGGGGCCTTTCCATTCCATACAAAGGATATGATTAAGCTGTCTAATTTATTAAAAAAGGAAATAGGTATAGGGACAGGAGTTTGCCTAAATAAGTAGGTGAATTTGGGCAGGATAGACATCTTAATTAAATTTACGCGTCCCACTGGACTAAGGGGAAGAGACTTCCATGATGAAAATTGGTGGGTCACCCGAGACATCACCGGGGCCAAATTAAGGCCAATGAATTGACGAAGGTCTCTATGTATCTCTACGCCAAGGTATCTGAACTGTGACACCCGGCGAACCTGTGCGTCCAAGTGTGAAGGAGCAACCCCAGAGTGCAGTGGGAACAGCAGCGACTTTCCCCAGTTAATGCATATTCCGGAGTATCGCCCGTATCTATCTATTACCTGAAGCGCTTGTGTCAGCGATTGTCCATCATCCTTAAGGTATAAAAGGGTGTCATCTGCATATAATGACACCTTTTCTTGTAGTGGGCCTATAGTAATACCCTGTATACGTGGGTTGGACCTTATTAGGATAGCCATGGGCTCTATCGCGAGCGCAAAAAGCCCCGGGGATAATGGGCAGCCCTGTCTCGTTCCCCTACGGAGGGGAAAGGACTGAGAGAGGACCGCTCCAGTGCGCACCACGGCCGTCGGAGATCTGTACACCGCCTCAACCCAGGAGATGAAGACGGGACCAAATCCAAATCTGCGGAGGACCTCCCATAGATAATTCCATTCCACGGAATCGAAAGCTTTTTCCGCGTCCAGGGAGGCCACTACCGCTTGGTCAACGTCTCCAACCCCCGAGGTAAAGACCGCATACAGTCTCCGCAGGTTTATGTCTGTGCCCTTGCCCGGCATGAACCCCGATTGGTCCTCATGCACTAATGATAGTATTACCTCATTGAGGCGTCTAGCAAGGATTTTGGTCAACACTTTTGCATCAGAATTCAATAGAGAATGGGCCTATAGGACGAACATAATTGGGGATCTTTACCTGGTTTGGGCACCACGACTATTATGGCTTGTGCCATGGAAGGGGGGAGGACTCCCTCCTTTAGCGTCTTAACCAACATGCTGTGTATTCTTGGGACCATTTCCTCAGTATATTGCTGATAAAACTCAGGAGGGAATCCATCCGCTCCAGGTGTCTTACCAGATTGTAAAGAACCCAGGGCTATTTGGACCTCTTCTATTGTGATCGGGCTATCGAGGGACTGCCTTGCCTCCGGGGTAAGAGTAGGAAATTCCACTCCATCCAAGAACCCAGAGAGCTCTTCATCAGAGTGTCCTGCTCTCGAAGAGTACAGACTGGAGTAGAACTCCCTAAAGCATGTATTTATATCTAATGGGTCTGTCTTTATCGTACCGTCCGACGCCTCGACTCTCGCTATAGTGGGGGTCATGGAATGTTCTTTAGCTAGCCAGGCTAACAGTCTCCCCGTCTTCTCCCCTTGTTCAAAAATTTTTTGTGTTTGAACCAACTGTCTTTTTTTGACCTTGGCCACCCTAAGAAGCAGAACCTCCCTATAAGCTGCTCTCATATCCTGTCCTATAAGGGGGTTAGCCGTGAGGGCAAAGTCAGACTCGAGAGTCTGAGCCCTGGCCTCCGCCTCTTCCAGTGCAATCTGATTGTTTTTACGTTCCGTAGCTATGGAAGACATGTAACATCCTCTGATATAGGCCTTGAATGCATCCCAGTCATTACCCGGTGTAGTAGAGTCAGCATTTATCAACCAGTATTGTCTAATCAAAGTGGCCATCTCAAATTCTATAGTCGGGTGATTTATCCAGAATCTAGACAGTCGCCAGATTCTGTCAGCAGGGGGAGTCACCGTCTGCATATCACAGAACATCGGCGAATGGTCCGATATTCCTCTGGGGAGGATCTTGATCCCCCTAAGCCAGGGCAAAAGACTGCCACTGGCATAGATGAGATCAATGCGGGATAGCGTATTGTGTGAATGGGAGCAGCACGTGTATGACCGTTCATGAGGGTGCTTCCATCTCCACACATCCACAAAACCAAAGACAGCCGCCCATCTGGACAAGGAAGAGTCCGTGGCCGGGTCAGGTGTGAGCCTGTCTCGGGACGGATCTGGTGCTATATTAAAGTCCCCTGCCAGGAGGACATTATCTGTGGGATATTGGGCTAGGAGAGGGATGAGATTATGTAGAAGGGAAATGTCAGCCGCGGGTGGTAAATAAATGCCCACAACCACCATCTCAATCGTGTCAATAAGTGCATGTAGTAGTACGTATCTACCCCCAGGGTCCAGCTTAACATCCAACAACTCGAATTGGAGGGACTTATGAATCAAGATACTAACTCCCCGGGAGTATCCAGAGTGAGTGGCATGAAAATCCACAGCACCCTTGTAAAACATACATTGTCACACATCTGTCTTATGTAGTAGAAATTAACTCTGATAAACCAACAAAATCAAAAACCCAAGCCCCACCCACCCCGCACATCCGCTGTAGAACTCGGCGTGCCTGAACCCCAAACGGAACCCATTAAATTCTAGGAAAGTCTCCTATTAAGCAGTGAGACAACTCCCAGAACGGCACCAAACAACACAGGGGCGGTCAAAGTTCGGTGCAGTCCAGAGATATCCGTCCGTATCCTGAGGATAAAAGCACCATAATAGAGATCCATGCAAACTTTAAACTAATATAAGAAAACATAAGAAAAATAAAAATAAAAAACACCTAGCCGGAGCACATACTTTGGTCCCAACTGTGACCTATAAACCCCCATACATCTTTTAAGGAGGTCCCCAGTTTCTTCTGGGAAAAAATATAGTGTGTCTGAACTGTTATGGCTTCTACATATTTGAAGAGGGTAAAGGATAAATCCGCCATGAAGAGTTCAACGGTAAGAGCAGAGGGGAAAAAACCAGCAAGGGAACCATCCACCCCTCCATCCCCAACAGGCACATTTTAGTGAACAGGAAACCAAGAACTGGGGGGGGGCAGGAGTAAGGCTTTTTGGGGAACCACATGAACAAAGACGATCTTCTTGGTAAGTATTAAAAGTGACAGTCATACGCATCTGAGAAGTTACTTCTAAGGCACTAGGTAGCATATTTGGGCACTTACACCAGCATTTGCATATACTACTCCTGTCCCCTTCGATCTTGGGGTAGGGTATCCAACCAGCGGGAAGCCTCCTCCGGCGAGGTGAAGTATCGAGAGGACTCTCCATCAATCACTCTAAGGCGAGCCGGGAACAACATGTTATACTTTAGCCCTTTCAGGCGGAGCTGTGCTTTGACGTGATCGAAGGTTCTGCGGAGACGCTGGGTGTCAATAGAATAGTCCGGAAACATCATGATTTTGGTGTTTTTGAAGCGAAGCTCCAGGACCTTCCGGGCCTCCCTAAGGGCCAAGTCTCTGTCCCGGAAATTCAGCAGCCGGAAGATGAAGGTACGCGGTGGAGCCCCAGGTGGGCCCCGCACTGGAGGCATCCTGTGCACTCGTTCCACCACAAAATGCGGGGAGAATGGGGCCTGTGGAAGTAAGGTGCGGAGCAGGGTTTCCGTGAAGGCCGTAGGATCCCGACCCTCAGAGCCCTCCGGGAGGCCCACCAGCCGCAGATTGTTCCTGCGACTACGGTTCTCACTGTCCTCAGCCCTCGATTCGAGGATCTTTACCTTGGCTTGCAGGGTATGGATAGAGGCCCGGTTGTCACGAACAGTATCTTCCGAGTCACCGATTCGCTGCTCTGCTTCATTCATGCGATCCCTCATCTTGTCCATATCCCTGCGCATAAGTCCGAATTCCATTTGCAGGGTATCAATTTTAGCTGTCAGGGTGTTCTGGCATCCAGAAATAGCCAGCATCAGAGCTTGGAACCGATCCTCCTCCGAGCCCGGATCAGTGGGGATGGTCTGAGATGCCATGTGTGCGTAGTTGGTCGGGCCCGCTGGGGCCTGTGACCTCCGCTGTGAGGAAGCTTTAGGGGTATGCCCACCTGTCTTCGCTGAACTAGATCTGCCTCTTCTCATTCCCAAATGCCCTCCACTGCTGGATGAAATAATCTATAGTACTGGAGAGGACTCAGGCAGGGCACGGGCTTTGAAAACTGCGGCTATGTCACCCCCAACAACAGTACCTTGTGGTATAGGCTGTAGAGTGTCCTCTAGGTCTCAGGTTAGAAGGGAGGGTCGTCTCTGCGATTTCTTCAATGTCCTTTAGATGCTTGTCCCCTCTTGTACAGGTCCCAGGTCGGGTGGCAGCTCCCTCCCACAGACCCCAGCACCCCAGGGCAGTGTTGGTATAGTCCTGAACTCCAAAATGGCGGCCGGCGGCCGGTGTATGGAGCCCACCGAGGGCCTTTATGGTATTTTCGGCGCCCCCCTTGTTTCCTCCGGATCCCGCTGCTGCTTCTGGCTGGGTGGCACCAGTGTATAGCATGCGGTGGCCCTCCTCCCGCCGATCGCGGTACCCGAGGCCGGGGATCGCGGAGGCTCCGCAGGCCGCAAGATGGCGGATCGCGTCCAGGTTGTGGGGCCCAATGGAGGCCACTGCGGTGCGAGCGCTGGATCCACTTGTCTCCTCCAGTTCTCACTTCCTCCCACCTCCGGACGGGTCCGATGCGCGGAGCGCTGAGGTCCCCCTCCCTCCGATTGCGGTAATCTAGGCCGGGGATCGCGAGGCCGCTGTAGGCCGCAAGATGGCGGAATGCCTCCTGGAAGTGGAGCCGGCCTGCTACTACTCCGTCGAGCGGCCGTCCTCCACAATACCCTCCGTCCCTGCTGAGGATGACAGCCTGCAGTACTTAGGGAGCCGTGCGGAGTCAAATGAGGTGGTTTTAAAGCAGGATGGCTACGGATAAAGCCAGGACCAGCGGAGCTCCTCTGGATCACGTCCTGCTCCTTGCTACATCCGGACACGCCCCAACACCACCCCCCTTTAGTATAGAAAGACCCATCAGTAAAGATATCCCCCATCCCAAATTGGACCCTTCAGTAAAGACACCCCTCCCCCCCCAGTACAGACCTCTCAGTACAGATGGACTTTCCAATCCTAGACCCCTCAGTACAGGCAGACCCTCCAGCACAGACCCCTAAATACAGAAGGACCCCCAGCACAGACTCCTTAATAAAAACATCCCTCCCCCTCAGTACAGACCCCTCAGTGAAGATTCTCCTCCTCCTCAATACAGACACCCCCTTGTACAGTACGAACCACTCAGTAAAGACAACCCTCCCCCTCAGTACAGACCAAACCGTGAGGAGTTGCACCATGCAACATAAAAAAAAGAAATGTTAGGTAGCCTCAGCATCCCCAGAGAGAGAATTAGAACCTGGTGCAGGGAAGTATTTAGACATTTTGGGATCTATATATAAAAAAATTCACTTTGCGAATGTCTCATCATTTGTGCAAAAGTAATGAATAGTACTCATAATGTTTGTAATATGTGTGCGATGTCAGTTTCTTTGTTGCCTTTTGCTGGGTGAATTTAACATTCCCTTTACATTCATTCTTAAGAGAACATAGCCATAAGAACATTTGATCATAAGAGTTAAAAAACATTTATTAATAGAGAAAATATTAACATTATAAGTTAGGAACTTTCTTACCAGCAGGGGAAATAATATGAGGGAGGCCTCAACAATTGATAAGAATTCTTGAGCATCCTCAATTGCCACTTGTTGTGGTTAAATAATTATGCGGACTCCTCTATACCAGTTTGCAGGGCAATGGGGGATTAGCTGTAGTGGAGGCAGCTGGGATAAATGCACTGCTCAGCTCCTCGGGGGAGGAGGATGAGGACGGCTTGGCTAGCGAACCTATGACCACCTCCACTGTATAGCACACCCACTGCCAAAGAGAAAAGGCAGACAAACTGTCTCTCAAAGATGAGGTGAATGCAGAACATGCTGGCTATAAAAAATAATACCTAAAATAAATACAAAATAAATAAACTCCAAACTTATATTATCTATTTATTTATTGTAAACCATGAAAGTGTGAAATAAAAAAAAAAATCTGCAAGGAGGTCCAGCTGCTAAACAGAAGCTGAAGTTGTTGCAGACACACACAAAAAGGTAGTCCTAAAAAAAGAGTGTTTCTGGAATAAGAACTTTCATTATGGTCCTCATCTTTTAATAAAGTATTTTAATGTATCTAGGGCACCTCTGGCATGCAAGGGTGTGTTTTGTCATCCTTGTAGCATTTGGAAAATAATATTTCTTCTCACAATATTTGCAAATAGCATCTTTGCTTTCAGCAGAAATGCACTGTGGAAATGTTTCCAAACTCTAAATGTTGGTCTTACCATTTTACTGAGAGGAGGAAAGGAAAACCAATTTACTGGCCAGGCTATGGGTAAACATTATGCTGTGATGGTGGAGAACATTAATATGAATCATTTACAGTTCGAAAAAGGATAAACTTCCTTTCAAGTAAGGCCTGAGAGAACAGAAGCTATCGTCTACTGTATTCCAGCAATTCCCCAACTGTAGGAGGTACAAGATGGAGCCCACAAGCAAACTAAACTGGAGCCTTTCCCCTGCAGTGCTACAGGGAAAAAAAAATTCTCGTGTTTGAGATCTGCATTGAGTACTACAGTGCTACTTGAATTGTATTCCAGGTTTTTTGGTCTTTAGATGAGAAAACCTACAATGATATAACTTGCATATTGGCTTTATATATGTATGTATGCATGTATATGTGTACTGTATAGTTATGGCTGTTTTTGTATGATAGAACACCTAAAGAAAATCAGAAACCTTTAATTTTGAAACACATTTAATGTCTTACTGCATATCTAATTCATGTTCAAGGTTCTTGGCAGCAATTTCTTGTGCTATCTGCACATAAGCCACATAAGCCACATAAGCTATAAGCCATTTTTTTAATCATCTTCTTCTGACGTGCCTTTAAAAGTTCCCTTTCATTTGAGGGTACTTCTTTTGTGAAGTTATTTTGTGAAGTTATTTAACCTCCTTAGCGGTATTCCTGAGTGTGGCTCGGGGTGAATTTTCAGTACCAAAAGCAGTAACCCTGAGCCACACTCGGGATCGCATCGCAGGATCCAGGCAAAGTTACTTACCTTGTCCCCAGGATCCTGCGATGTCTCCCTGCTGTGTGTGCGAGCTGTGTCTCTGCTCGATTCATCACAGTGCTGAGCTCCGTTCCCTGCGAGCGTTGCAATGCACGGGGATGGAGCATGGTGCCAAAAAAATTTATCATACCCAGGATGTCTACTAGACTCTTGTTTGGACAGATTTAAGTGTGTTATCCCTAAGAATTACAGGCCTACAATATAAAATGCCAAATTTCCATGCAAAACATTGTACCGCTTTGAGCATCAAAAATCTGACATAATCATACTGCCAGGGAGGTTAAAGGGGTGCATGCTGGTTCTGGCATATTACAAAGAACCTAGGTCTGTAATTGCAGTAAGTGCTATGAGTAACACAACTACAAAAGGTTAACTTGGCAAAACAAGGAAGAAGTGTAGTTGCTATGGGTAACCGAGTGAAGGCACAAGCTACAGCAACTAGTTGTTAAGTATGGTACCTGGTAAAAGTGACAGGTCCTCCAGTAGCGAGGTAGTCAATGTTCTGGCTCCCTCCCTAGCAGTCCATCTTCCATGGCAACCAGGAGCAGACTAGTGTTACGGAGATCTATAGCCTGTTCATATGGTACGGGAAGAACAGAGTTAAGTGAGAACACGCAAGAGGTCCGCACCATGTGTTCGGTGGGACCCCATTCTGTTACTGGGAGTGAGGTAACAGAGGTAAGCTGGACTGGTGGAGTGGGCTCAGGCTCAGCATATCCCTCCTTCGGCTAGGTTCACACCTATGCAGTTTGCTTTTGATCTGTCACTGTGGTGCTTTTTGCTGTGCATTTTACATTTGTGCACACACATTTTTTTCACAATGATGCATTAGGCGTTTTGCATTTTTTATGCTTTTTTTGGCAAATTTGTTGTTAGGTGGATTAAAAAACACAAAACGCAAATTGCGGCAAAATTGCTGTAAAATCACAAAAAAAAGCATAGATGTGCACATATCCCAGAAGAAAGCATATTAAATGGACGCTAGTGCATTTCTGCAAAAAGCATTAAAAAAATGCATAGGTGTGAACCGAGCCTAATGCAACATACAAGCACAGTGTGTAGTGATATGGAGCAAGTCGCTTTTCAGAGTTAAAGTTAAAACATAACAAAAGCACTTACAGCAAAGTGACAGTGAAAAAGAGCTGTTTTCATGTGTTCACCTTTTTTTCTATCCTTTTTAGCACAGTGCCACTGATCACAGAGGTTTCCTGTTTTTATGCACCTCTTTCAGCCACTTCTGGTCTTCATGCACTCTATCTAGCATTAGCCCCACATCATTACTCTGGACCAACTTCCTAATAGTGACAACAGTGGATCATGTGGATCATGTGATCAGACCTGATCACGGATGTGGAAATACGGGGCAATTTAGGTAACAGCGATCACAGGTCAATTAGTTTCAATATAAATCACACAAATAGGAAACATAAGGGGGATACAAAGACACTGAATTTCAAAAGAGCCAACTTCCCCAAACTACAAACCTTGCTAAAAGGCATAAATTGGGATAAAATATTAGGAACAAAGAATACGGAGGAGAGATGGGTTTGCTTTAAGAGCATATTAAATAAGGGCATTAGCCAATGTATCTGTCATGAAGATCCTGCCAGTAATCAGCGATCCAGACGCAAGGGGACACGGCCGCGGGTTCCACTGCGCATGCGCGCGCGTTCACGGGTGCTGTCACGCACGGGCGCGCGCACTCCCGCTAGTGCCAGGCGGGCTATTTAAACCGGCCTGTCACACTCTATCCCCGCTGTCTGCTCTACAGCGTTCCGTGTGCCTTAACCTGATCTGACCTATGTACTCTGCTATCTGACCCGGCTTCCTGTTAGACTATCCTGCTATCCGCCTGCACCAGACCCTCTTGGCTTGCCTGACCATCCCTCTGTGTTGTCCCTGGTACCTCTGCTGATCGACCGATACCGACCTCCGGCTTGTTTGACCATCCCTCAGTCTGATACCTGTATCCAGTCTACTACCTGCTGCCTTGTTCCTGGTTCCAGTCCAGCGTTCCAGTCTACTACCTGCTGCCTTGTTCCTGGTTCCAGTCCAGCGTTCCAGTCTACTACCTGCTGCCTTGTTCCTGGTTCCAGTCCAGCGTTCCAGTCTACTACCTGCTGCCTTGTTCCTGGTTCCAGTCCAGTGTTCCAGTCTACTACCTGCTGCCTTGTTCCTGGTTCCAGTCCAGCGTTCCAGTCTACTACCTGCTGCCTTGTTCCAGGTTCCAGTCCAGCATTCCAGGCTACTACCTGCTGCTTGTTCCAGGTTCCAGTCCAGCGTTCCAGGCTACTACCTGCTGCTTTGTTCCTGGTTCCAGTCCAGCGTTCCAGGCTACTACCTGCTGCTTTGTTCCTGGTTCCAGTCCTGCTTACTTACCTGCTTCCTTACCTGCTGTGGCTCTGGGTCCTCTCTGCATTCCAGCTTCCTCTTCAGCTTCTGGATCCAGAGGGTGCCACCACTCCTGGACTTTTGGTGACTGTCGATCCTGCCAGGCACCCATACCACTCCTCACTCCTGGCCTTCTGTCTCCATTCCAGAGGAACAGGAGTGGGAGCTGTAAGGGAGGTCCTTCTCTGCACTTCGGGCTCAAAACCTACCAGGTACGTGACAGTATCCCATTGGGTAATAAATTTAAAAGAGCGAACAAAAGTCCTGGATGGCTTAACTCCAATGTAAAAATGCATATAAAAGCGAAGGAGAAGGCCTTCAAAAAATACAAGGTTGAGGGATCATCCTCAGCATTCAGATTTTATAAAGAATGCAACAAGAAATGTAAGGGTGCAATTAGGACGGCTAAGATAGAACATGAAAGACACATAGCGGAGGAGAGCAAACAGTAAAAAAGGGAGGACAGACCATATTGGCCCCATAAAGAATGAGGAAGGACATCTGGTTACAAAGGATGGGGAGATGGCGAAGGTATTGAATTTATTCTTCTCCTCAGTCTTCACGAGTGAATTGGGGGCTTCAGTAACCAAAACTGCAGTGTTTATCCTCATGACACAACACAGGAAGCACCTCCATGGTTAACAGAGGACAGAATTAAAATTAGACTTGAGAAACTTAACATTAATAAATCACTGGGACCAGATGGCTTGCATCCGAGGGTACTTAGGGAACTCAGTCAAGTGATTGCCAGACCATTGTCCTAATTTTTACAGAAAGTCTACTGACTGGAATGGTACCAGCTGATTGGAGAAAAGCCAATGTAGCGCCAATATTTAAAAAGGGCCCAAAATACATCCATGGGAATTACAGACCAGTTAGCCTAACATCAATAGTATGTAAACTCTTGGAGGGGATGATAAGGGACTATATACAAGATTTTAGTAATAAGAACGGTATCATTAGCAGTAATCAGCATGGATTCATGAAGAATCATTCTTGCCAAACCAATCTATTAACCTTCTATGAGGAGGTGAGTTGCCATCTAGATAAAGGAAGTCTCGTAGACGTGGTGTATCTGGATTTTGCAAAAGCATTTGAAACAGTTCCCCATAAACGTTTACTGTGCAAAATAAGGTCCATTGGCATGGACCATAGGGTGAGTACATGGATTGAAAACTGGCTACAAGGGCGAGTTCAGAGGGTTGTGATAAATGGGGAGTACTCAGAATGGTCAGGGGTGGGTAGTGGGGTTCCCCAGGGTTCTGTGCTGGGACCAATCCTATTTAATTTGTTCATAAACGATCTGGAGGATGGGATAAACAGCTCAATCTCTGTATTTGCAGACAATACTAAGCTAAGCAGGGCAATAACTTCTCCGCAGGATGTGGAAACCTTGCAAAAAGATCTGAACAAATTAATGGGGTGGGCGACTACATGGCAAATGAGGTTCAATGTAGAAAAATGTAAAATAATGCATTTGGGTGGCAAAAATATGAATGCAATCTATACACTGGGGGGAGAACCTCTGGGGGAATCTAGGATGGAAAAGGACCTGGGGGTCCTAGTAGATAATAGGCTCAGCAATGGCATGCAATGCCAAGCTGCTGCTAACAAAGCAAACAGAATATCGGCATGCATTAAAAAGGGGATCAACTCCAGAGATAAAACGATAATTCTCCCACTCTACAAGGCTCTGGTCCGGCCGCACCTGGAGTATGCTGTCCAGTTCTGGGCACCAGTCCTTGGAGGAAGGATGTACTGGAAATGGAGCGAGTACAAAGAAGGGCAACAAAGCTAATAAAGGGTCTGGAGGATCTTAATTATGAGGAAAGGTTGCGAGCACTGAACTTATTCTCTCTGGAGAAGAGACGCTTGAGAGGGGATATGATTTCAATATACAAATACCGTACTGGTGACCCCACAATAGGGATAAAACTTTTTCGTAGAAGAGAGTTTAACAAGACTCGTGGCCACTCATTAAAATTAGAAGAAAAGAGGTTTAACCTTAAACTACGTAGAGGGTTCTTTACTGTAAGAGCGGCAAGGATGTGGAATTCCCTTCCACAGGCAGTGGTCTCAGCCGGGAGCATTGATAGCTTCAAAAAACTATTAGATAAGCACCTCAATGACCACAACCTACAGGGATTTGTAATGTAATACAGACACATAATCACACACATAGGTTGGACTTGATGGACTTGTGTCTTTTTTCAACCTCACCTACTATGTAACTATGTCTGTGCAACCCAACTGACGCACAGCTGCCCACAGTCTCCACAAAGGGTGAATGTGACTAGATGACAATGCACTAGCAGAATTAGGAAAGAGTTGTTACCCATAACAGGAAATGCCCAAACGGGGACCATCATGGCAGAATGATCAAGTATTGAAAAAGGAGTGGAGCCCCAAGATGCTTATGCCGCCCACTTTCTCCCTGGTATCAGTTGCTGTCTTGAGTGGTAAAGGGAGATGGCTACAGATGCCACTTGTGGTTGTATTCTGGTGGTCCTGGCTCACCATCATTCAGCTCATCAATTCCTCTCTTGGTCTGTGCTGCTGTGTTATGGATCACCATCCTCTACCTCAGTGATGCTCTTCATTTGTCTAAATGTAAGTTTGGATATTTTGTGTGCAATAAATTCTGACACTTTTTCCTGATCCAGCAAATTCTTTTGTAAGCCTCCAAATGTTCCTTAGATCTGATTTTACCAGGAGCTGCGGATCTTTATTTCTCTATGCTACATCCCCATTAGGATCCATCTTACACCTGGCTTCCCTCTGTGGCTGGTTATTTGATGTCAGCTGCATATCTTCCCACCACTGCTTTGTTCATTCAATTTCATGCGTTTTTCCTTTGCATTGAACAATTTATTTTGAGCGCTTGGATTGTACTGTCTTCCTGCACTTGTCAGCTAGTGTTTCTGGGTTAGGATAGCAGTTGATACGTCACTTTTGGTTCTGGTTCAAGCTCATGGCAGTGTCTCTGGCAGGCAGCGTGGACATTCCGCCCTCCATCCAGCATTTCTGTGGGTTAGTATGCTTGCTGGTGGGTTGTCAGTGAGCGCACCATAGGTATAATGTTTGCTTTATTCTGGATCATGCAGGTTAAGGCATTTCCGTGTATCGGACGACGGGCGTATTTTTGGGGGGTCGCCCGCCCATTTCCAGCTCTCCTCAGGTGGTGGCACGGCTCAGTTGCTTGAAGGTCAGCACGAGTTCCACTGTGGGTATTGCTACAAGGGACGTAGCGTTCTGGTCAAGGTAGGTGGGGGGCCAGGATGTCAGGAGGAGGAGGCATGCAGGTGTATGCCATCAGGGGGTCATGGGCTCTGTGTTGTGAGGATCTGTGATTTATGGCTCTTTTCCGGGTCTACTGCATCATATTTCTGCCAAAATTTTACTAGCCACCTGTCACCCACGCACAGAGGGTACCGCTGAACCAGTGTATGGGGTTGCTCTGGGTTAGTTGCCAACCGCACCAGCACCAGGGGCCTCAGTTCTGGGTATTTCACAGGTGTTACTCAGGCAGTTGCTGAGTCTTTTAGTTCCACAGCTCGGTGGCCACATTTAGCCCTTATGGGCTGCCACTATCATGTACGTTCAGCATCATATCACATGTCACAGGCCGCTCAGGCAACGCTAGCCTGGGTCATCCACCCCATTAAAAAAAAAAACTTATTCTGGTACTCCACCAGTGTATGGATGCAGGATTCTCAACCAAGCAGGTTGAGGGGCTCCAGTGTATTTTCGTATTTGGGAGGAAACTGGCTTTTCAGTTTCCTCATTTAGTAAAGTTCACTTTGGGACCTGGAGCCCAGGGATTTCTTAGAGATCTGGGTGGGATGAAATCCCAAGTCCTAGGTCCTGATTTTGAGAACAGCCAGCATACTGATTAGTCAGGCGTGTGCTGGGCTTTTAGTAGTAACCTGACTATAGTTTTGGGATCCACTCCTGCACATAGGAAGTCTCTCCAGGAGTTAGGAGGGCTCCACAGGGAAGCCAGTGCAGCAAGAGGCTGCTATTTGCACCAAGTTGGTCGGTGAAACAGTCTGTACGAGACAGACAAGGGCCTGGCGTGTAAGGCCAGAGCAGCAGTGCTGCAAGTAATTGCCAACTAGGCTGAATGTCATTTTGTTGATGGAAAAAGGAATGCTGAAACCCCTGCGAGGGAAACTTATGTTTGTTTGCTGAACTTGCTTTTAATAAAAAATGGGCAAACAAAGCCCTTAAAAAGAAGAAACAGCGAGTGGCAGTGTCCTTAAAGCTCTACATTTGATGCTAGTCCTTTACATTATGGCGGAGAAGTGCTTTGGGCACAATCCAAGATCCCTACAATCAAGTAAGTTCATCTGTGATATGAACTGTGTGTGTTTAGTGCATGAAATTGCACAATCTGTGAGTACAGATGAGAACCTGCAAGAGAAAAGCAACATGCTTTAAAGAGACAGTGCTCTAAAATGTTTTGCTGGACTGCAAAGTTGTTCTGGATTGACAGTGAGTATGGGGCGATGAAAGCTCCTAAAAGAAGCAAGCATGTCTGAGATGATAGATCGAGCTCTGTGGCTGGAGGGGTTGTTACCACCTGAACGAGCCCCATAAATGCCTGAACAGAGTTTGCCAAGGAGAAAGAGGGCTGGTGTTGTCCCTAGCAACACTGGTGCAATGAGTGCACAGGTGACTGCGAGTATGGAGAGTCCACCAAAGTCTGAGTCCGCAGTGGATTGGTGCAAGTGGAACCTGACAGCACTGAACCAAGGCAAAGAGGAAAGCAACCTAACCCTTAGTGCAAGGAGAGAGCAGCTGGATGCTCATACCTGGGAGAGGGGTGCTGTTGCCCCTGGCAACGCTGGTGCAAGCAGGCCAGCTATCAATGTGCAGAGGCCTAAGTTTGAAAGAGGATGCAATTGGGGAAGCCCTGTTAAGGCTCTGAAATAAGAGCGCTGTTTGCGGTGCAGAGAGTGGGGGCATATTGTCTCCAAGTGCCCATTGTCTCAGTCTCCAATACAAGGTGACATGGCCAGACAAAGGTCTGCAACAATATTTGGAAAGCCTAATTTGAGTGCCAGGAGTGATCGACAGGCTGACCAGAAGTTGAAGTGTGTGGTTGCCCATAGCAACAGTGGTGATGTCAAGTATTGCCTGCAGAGGATTGTGGCAAGTTAGAGCAACAATGATTCAAGGAGAGCAAAGTCGTTGTGTTTGGGAGAATCAGCAAGTACAGCTGGGAGAGTGCCATCTCCCTTAGCAATGAGAGATCGAGTGTCAACCGGAAGGAGGAGCTACAGTGGAGATGTGGAGCAGCGACCCACTAAAGATATGTGCAGAAATGTACAATGCCTGGAATGTGGTCAACTGGGGCATGGAATCTTTTCTTGGCCCAGGTTATGGAACATGGCTGGAGATATGGCTACTGAGCAGAAGTCTTTGTCTGCAAGCCCAGATGCTTGTGCAAACGTGTTTGCAGTCACCTTTGGCAACAGTGAGGAAGTACCTGTTGTGCCGGCAGGGGGTGCTAAGGAGTCAGAAATGGCTGCTGCAGTTTCATCCCATGGCCACCAGGGAGAGTTGGCCAGTAAAAGCGTGATAAAGGATAGACAATGTACTAAAGTGAACATGGCAACCCCTGTTACAGTGATGGGTAAGACTGTTGCTGGTAAGTGCATGGAAAAGACCGACTATGTGACTGTGTACACTGGAGTGAAAGTGTCAGGGAAGAAACTGGAGAAGAACTGGCAGATATGCCAATATCCATTATGGCTGCGCGAATCCGAGCATGCGCATTAGCGATCGGCGCGTAACAGTGGACGCACATTAGCAACGGCTAAAGTGCGTACGCAAAACATGCTAATTACCAGTGTTTTGCTGGCCTATATAAGGACTCCAATTGCTCTCATAAATCACTGGATTATCGCCAGCTCTGTATCCTGTGTTCCTTGCTCCTTGCTCCTGTTTGATTACCTATTACCGACCCGGCTTCCCTCTAGACTTGGGCAGAGTGATTAATTTTAGTGAGTGAAATCATTTGGATCAGTTTAGTGAAATGATTTGAATCACTGAATCGACTCACAACCCATTTCTTCAAAATAAGATTATCACACACAGCTCATGATTCAGTAGAGACTTATTGTGAGCCCTCTAGACTGTAAGTCATTCATAGTTTCAAGAGTCATGTTCCTGGCTCATATATGCACAGCGCATTTTAAAATAGTCCGATTCCTGTCCAAATTGACAGTTTGCACTGCGATATGCGAACCGATCTGGGGGTGTCATTAATTTGTATTGGCACTTCCAGCAGTTTGCAATCGCATAGGGCAGTGTGGTGCGATGCGCGAACTGCAGGGTTTCCCACATGATCACACCAAGGTGAACCGAGCCTCATTCAAAGACTTCTCACAGCAGCTAATGAATCTAATGTGACGTGATGAGTCACTCGTAGATTCAGGATTTGTACTGCTCTCCTAGCTCACGCACAACTCATGAACCTAATGTGCTCTAATGAGTCACTCATAGATTCAGGAGTAGGGATGAGCTTCGAGTTGAACTCATGTTCGACTCGAACATGGGCTGTTCGCAAGTTTGCCGAACAGCGAACAATTTGAGGTGTTCGCAGCAAATTCGAATACCGCGGAACACCCTTTAAAAGTCTATGGGAGAAATCAAAAGTGCTAATTTTAAAGGCTTATATGCTTGGTATTGTCATAAAAAGTGTTTGGGAACCTGGGTCCTGCCCCAGGGGACATGGATCAATGCAAAAAAAAGTTTTAAAAACAGCCGTTTTTTCGGGAGCAGTAATTTTAATAATGCTTAAAGTGAAACAATAAAAGTGTAATATTCATTTAAATTTCGTACCTGGGGGGTGTCTATAGTATAGTATGCCTGTATAGGGGCGCATGTTTCCCGTGTTTAGAACAGTCTGACAGCAAAATGACATTTCAAAGAAAAAAAGTCATTTAAAACTACTCGCGGCTATTAATGCATTGCCGGTCCGACAATACACATAGAAGTTCATTGATAAAAACGGCATGGGAATTCCTCACAGGGGAACCCCGAACCAAAATTTTAAAAAAAAATGACGTGGGGGGTCCCCCTAAATTCCATACCAGGCCCTTCAGGTCTGGTATGGATATTAAGGGGAACCCCGGCCAAAATAAAAAAAAAAAAGGGCATGGGGGTCCCCCCAAAAATCCATACCAGACCTTTATCTGAGCACGCAACCTGGCAGGCCACAGGAAAAGAGGGGGGGCGAGAGAGCGCCCCCCTCCTGAACTGTACCAGGCCACATGCCCTCAACATTGGGAAGGTGCTTTGGGGTAGCCCCCCAAAACACCTTGTCCCCATGTTGATGAGGACAAGGGCCTCATCCCCACAACCCTGGCCGGTGGTTGTGGGGGTCTGCGGGTGGGGGGCTTATCAGAATCTGGAAGCCCCCTTTAACAAGGGGACCCCCAGATCCCAGCCCTCCCCTGTGTGAAATGATAGAGGGGGTACAAAAGTACCCCTACCATTTCACTAAAAAACTGTCAAAAATGTTAAAAATGACAAGAGACAGTTTTTGACGATTCCTTTATTTAAATGCTTCTTCTCTCTTCTATCTTCCTTCATCTTCTTCTTCTTCTGGTTCTTCTGGTTCTTCCTCCAGTGTTCTCGTCCAGCATCTCCTCCGCGGCATCTTTTTCCCTTCTTCTCCTCTGGCTTCTCGGGCTTCTCCGCATCCATGGCATGGAGGGAGGCTCCCGCTTTTCTCTTCATCTTCTTCTCTTCATCTTCTTCTCTTCATCTTCTTGTCTTCATCTTCTTTTCGGGCCGCTCCGCATCCATGACGGCATGGAGGGAGGCTCCCGCTGTGTGACGCTTCTCCTCTTCTGACGCTTCTCCTCTTCTGACGCTCTCTTGTCCCCCCCTCTTTTCCTGCGGCCTGCCAGGTTGCGTGCTCGGATAAGGGTCTGGTATGGATTTTTGGGGGGACCCCACGCCATTTTTTTTTTAAATTTTGGTGTGGGGTTCCCCTTAATATCCATACCAGACCTGAAGGGCCTGGTATGGAATTTAGGGGGACCTCCCACGTCATTTTTAACATTTTTGACAGTTTTTTTTAGTGTGTCCCATAGACTTTAACGGTGTTCGCGTGTTCGAACAAATTTTTTGCCTGTTCGAATGTTCTGGTGCGCACCGAACAGGGGGGTGTTCGGCTCATCCCTATTCAGGAGTTATACTGCTCTCCTGGCTCACACACAACTCATGAACCTAATGTGCTCTAATGAGTTACTCATAGATTCGGGAGCCATGCTGCTGGCTCACACAGATCATGTTACAAAACATAATGTTGATACTTATGTGCTCTCTTTCTGAGACCCCTTTCACATTGGATGGGGTTTGCAGGCGCTACTGCGCAAAAAATAGCACCTGCAAACCGACCCGAAACAGCCGCTGCTGTGTCTCCAGTGTAAAAGCCCAAGGGCATTCACACTGGTGCGGTGCGCTAGCAGGACGGGAAAAAAAGTCCTGCTAGCAGCATCTTCGGAGCAGTGAAGGAACGGTGTATACACCGCTCCTTCACCACTCCTGCCCATTGAAATCAATGGGGCAGCACGGCTATACCGCTGGCAAAGTGCCTCTGCAGAGGTGCTTTGCGGTGCTTTTTAACCCTTTCTCCGGGGCAAAACTGCCCTGCTAGCAGGCGAATACCGCCGCTAAAACGATGGTAAAGCGCCGCTAATAATAGCGGCGCTTTAACGCCGACGCACCTCCCGCCCCAGTGTAAAAGAGGCCTTAGTGTGTCATCACAGACTAGACTTGACTAGCTGCTGCCTGCTTCACACACAGACCTCATACAAAAGAGAACCTTGTGTGCTCTGTGATTTATTCAGAAACTTGAAGTCTTGATGGCTCACAGCTAATCATGTTATAGCTAATTTTACAAATCATGAGCTGAGGCTGCTGTTTTTTCAGCTCCCTACACATCCTGAAAGGGGCAGGGGTGGATATCGGGGGGGGGTGCAATTGCCCCCCTCCGAAATAGTAGCACTGACATGTCATTAAAGCCAGTGCCTCTGCGGCTGCCGCTGCATCTGCCCGAGTCTCTCTCTCACATCAGCCGAACAGCGGCGCAGAGAGAGAGACTCGCACTGACTGAGCAGGATACCAGGAGGAAGAGGATGTGGGTGGAGCCTCTTCCCTGTACTCGTTGCTAACGCTAGGGCCGCCTGGCGTCTAGCAACGAGTGACGTCATTGAGTCACGTTGGACTCGAGTCTGAAAGCCGACATGATGGTGACAGGTCAGGATAGAGCTGTTGCCTGCTGGCCTGGAGCCTCAAAACAGTAGAGACTGTGTGTTTCTTCCGTTCTGCACTAACATGTCCAGCATCCACACTGCAGTCAGTGGTGGCAGAGAGGAGCACCAGCATTCTTCTTTCCCCGCGTCCGCCCCTGACTGTGTTGGCCCCACCCACCGGTACCTTCTCCCTCCATGATCCATCTTATCTATACTACACAGGCCTCTGCCGCCCCTGAGTTCATGTTGGCTCCACCCACCCACCTCCTCCATCTTCTTAACCTGGCTTGCGCCTGCAGAGCGGCGTGAATTGAATACAGGAGGAAAAAGACTTATTGAGAAGATTACTGGATCCATCCATCCATCCGATCCATCTCCACTCCATCTCCATTGCTCCTGCATGGGAACCCCTCCCCTTACCAGACCACCAAAATAATTAACTAAACGTGAGTAAAAGAATGAATGCATGTCATGTGTCAAATTGTAAAATACATGTGTGCCATATTATGTATGAAAAAAAAAAGTCCTTTTAGTCTTGACTTGTTTAATCTTAACCCCTTCAGCTCTGAAAAGTTTTAACCCTCCTTATGACCAGGCCATTTTTTGTGATGCTTCGCTGCGTTACTTTGACTGGCTGACAATTACGCTGTACCCAGATAAAATTAATGTCCTTTTTTTTCCCCCACAAATAGAGCTTTCTTTTGATTGGTATTTGATTTTTTTGTGATATAAACAGAAAAAGAGTGACAATTTTGGAAACAAAAAATTTTTTTTAGATTTTTCCTATAAAAAAAATTTCTTCCTGCCAATATGTATTCTGCTCCATATTTTTGGTTAAAAAAAAAATCACAATGAGCGTATATTGATTGGTTTGCGCAAAATTTATAGTGTCTACAAACTATGGGATAGATTTATGGCATTTATATTTAATTATTTTTTACTAGTAATGGCGGTGATCAGTGATTTTTAACGGTACTGCAACATTGCAGCAGACAGATCGGACACCTAACTGACACTTTTGACACTTTTTGGGGACCAGTGACACTAATAAAGTGATCAGTGCTAAAAATATGTACTATCACTGTACTAATGACACTGGCTGGGAAGGGGTTAACATCAGTGGTTGATCAAAGGGTTAACTGTGTGCCTAGGGGGTGCTTGCTAACTGTGTGGGAGATAAACTCACTAGATGAACAGTGTGATCCCTGTTCCTGGTTAGCAGGAACACAAGATCACTCTGTTCATCTCTGATAGAACGGCGGTCTGCCTTGTTTACATCTGCAGACCGCTGTTCTATCTCTGTGGGGAGCGATCATGGGTGGCTGGCGGACATCGCTTCTGCCAGACCCGCTGACTGGCTCCCCCTCTGGCCAATCAGCGCGCGCCTTCGCTGGCTATAGCACAAAATGGCCACAGGTATGTAGTTTCGTGCAATAGAGCCGATTTGCTGCAGTATACGTACTGCAGCTGGTCAGCAAGTGGTTAATCTAATTATAATGCAGGATATTGATTTAAATGTGGAGCTGCAGAAGAGCAAACAGTGCTTTAATCTGGCCACCTGAATTTATTTTTACATTTACATTTTTGCTTGTCAAAAGAAGTTTATTGAGTATACAATGTTATAAAGATACATAAAGTAAGTTTACAAGGATCTATAAAGTAAGCTCATTGTTTTACAGTAGGGTTTATACAGGTAAATATCATGAAATTTCAAATATTAAACATTGGGTTCACGTAAACCTAAATTAAAGATATATATCATTTCCTTAGTTACTTTTGTAGGTATTTAAATGATTTATACCTACTATACATATTGTTTACAAGTAGAGTGTATATAGGTCAAATAAATTCTGATAATGAGCTTTAATCGTAAGGTGGAGAAAAGGAAAGAGAAAGAAGAAAAAGGGTTGAAAGGTAGAGGTATGGTCCACAAGGTTGTCCCGCACGTCAGTTTATTATTCTTTTTAGTTCTCTTTGAAGCCTTAGAATGGGTGTCTCTGTAAGTCATTTAATCTGTTACCATGGCAACAGGACAGAGTCATTGAAGTTTGACAGGAACTGTTGTTTTATCCAAGGATGCCAAAGTTTTTCAAATTTTGGAATTTGATTTTGATCGATGGCTACCATCTTAGCGTGGGACATTGTATTATTCATTCTGTGAATTGTTTCTGCTAGTACCAATGTAGGAGATTTCCATGCCTTGGCCACTGTTTGTTTTGCAGCCGTTATTAGTTGGATCATAAGTTTGAATTGAGAGAGTGTTAACCATTCCGGTTTTAGATTAAGTAAAGTTATATATGGATCTGGTTGTATTATTTTTTTAAATATTTTAGATGCAATCACGAAGACTTCCTTCCAGAAGGTTTGGATTACTGGGCACGTCCACCATATGTGTAAATATGTGCCTATTTCTGGGCATCCTCGAAAACAAAGAGCTGAGGTATTAGGTGAATATTTTGCCACTCTAGCGGGTACAAGGTACCAGCGAGTCAGGACTTTATAATTTGTCTCCAGTGCTAAGATGTTGGGTGAAGATGACTTAGATGTGAGCCATATGTTAGACCAGTCCGTGTCTTCTAAAGTTCGTCCCAGGTCCTCCTCCCACCTCTGAACGTAAGAGGGTCTATTAAGATTTGCTACTCCATATAATTGATTATAAAGTGATGAAATTGTACCTTTAGCAAATGGATCTTTTGTACAGATTGATTCAAAAATGGATAATTGGGATAATGGTGTATCCCCCTTTAGGAATGGTGTATAGAAATTTTTGATTTGGAGATATCTAAATATCTCAGAGTTTGGTAGATCATATTTTTCTCTAAGCGATGGGAATGAAAGGAATGATTTAGATGCTATGAAGTCATTTAGTGTCTGAATGCCTGATGTTGTCCAAGCTTTAAAAGAATTTGGGTAGATCCATGCCAGATAAAAGGCCGGATTTCTGATAAAAGAAAGGAGAGGATTGTGTGGAGATTGTAACTGATATTTGGTTTTTAGTTTATCCCAGAGAGATAAGAAGTGTTTAGTTATGGGATTATGAATTTTAAAGCGGTCTTTAGGATCAAGCCATAACAAGTTTGATATTAATAGAGGGTCATTTTCTGAAGCCTCTATAAATACCCATAATGGGATTTCCTGTCTTGCATGGTATTTGGACAGACTGGCCAAATGTGCTGCTCTGTAGTAGTTAGTAAAATTAGGGTATCCCAGGCCTCCTTTATTTTTGGGAAGATGTAGTGTGTGTATAGGTATACATGGTTTAGAAGAGCCCCATATAAACGAAGTTGCTCTTTTTTGTACTATTCTCAAAAAATAGGAAGGAATTGGAATAGGGAGGACTCTGAATAGATAAAGCAATTTGGGTAGAATAGTCATTTTGATTGCATTAATCTTCCCTATCCAGGATAAAGGAAGTTGCGACCATTGTTTTATTAGATTTGTGATCTGTCTTAATACAGGAGGATAATTGGTTGAGAATAAGTCAGAATGAGATGCTGTTAAATGAATTCCAAGATATGGGATTGATTTTTCTGCCCATGTGAATGGGAGTGCAGCCCTAGCCGGGATCAATTCCATGTTTGTGAGTGAAATATTAAGCACTAGGCATTTCTTAGGATTAATCATAGGGCCAGATAGGGCTGCAAATCCATCAAGAGCTGGTATTAAGTTAGGACCAGAGACCTGTGGTGATGATAGAAAAAGTAATATATCGTCTGCAAATATACATAATTTGTGTGTAATACCTCCTACTTCAATGCCAGTTATAGTTTGGTTTGTTCTGATGTATTGGGCCATGGGTTCGAGTATAAGGGCAAATAATAAGGGAGATAATGGGCAACCCTGTCGGGTACCTCTTTCGATATTAAAGGCTTCAGATTTGTATCCAGCATATTTTATATAGGCTTTGGGTTTATTATATAATGCTTTGATCCATGTTAAAAAGTGGGGTCCAAAACCCCATTTTTGTAATGAATATTGCATATATTGCCAGGATACTGTGTCAAATGCCCTCTTAATATCGAGAGATAGAAAACATAAAGGGATTTTCCGTTTTTTAGCAATATGTGCCAATAACACTGCCCTGCGTATATTATCGCCTGCCTGTCTATTTGGCATGAAGCCTACTTGATCTCTATGTATTAATTTTCCTATAATGCTATTGAGGCGTTTTGCTATTATTTTTGCTAATAATTTAATATCGAGGTTTAACAGAGAGATAGGCCGATAATTCACACAGGAAGTATCATCAGAAAGGGGTTTTGGGATCATACAAACAATTGCCATTAGTGTTTCTTGCCGAAAAGAATGTCCATCTAAAAGTTTGTTAAAAGTTTCAGTGAGAATGGGAGAGAGTATTTCTGAGAATGTTTTATAGTATAAAGCCGAGTAGCCGTCTGGGCCTGGTCTTTTGTTAAGTTTTAGGTCTTTTATGGCGTTAGCAACTTCATCTATAGTTATAGGCTCATCCAAACTGCTTTTTTGATTCTGAGATAACTCAGGTAAGGTTATTTTTGAGAAGAAGGATTCAGCCTCTGTAGGATTAAATTCATTGTTTGTCTTGTATAAAGTTGCGAGATGTGAGTGAAATTTATGGACTATTTTAACTGGATTACAAGTGTAAACATTTTTTGATAATTTCAAACGTATTGGTTTGAAAGATTTGTTAGTTGAATTTAATGCCCGAGCCAAATATGTACCTGGTTTGTTTGTATTCATGTAGAAATTGTGTTTGGAGCGTTTGAGGGATTTATCAACTGACTCAGTGAGAAATAGATCGTATTCCAATCTAGATTTTTCCAGATGAGATTTTGTACTCTGAGATGGGTTATCTTGAAATGATATGTAGGCTGCATTAAAATTGAGTTCTAGTTTTTTTGCTAGATTTTTGCGTTCCCGTTTAAATAGTGCCATTTGTCTTTGTATTGTACCACGCAAGACAGGCTTATGAGCTTCCCACAGTGTTATTGGGGAGATGTCTGTTGTATTATTAATTGATATGTATTCCTTTAAAGCTTGTTCAATGGCCATCTGATGTAGTGGGTGTTTGAGCATTATGTCCGGTAAGTACCACGTTGGGTCATGCGCTTTTGGTATGGCTGAGGCTATAGTAGTGTATACTGCATTATGGTCAGACCACGGAATCGGAATTATATCTGATGCAATAATTTCTGGTATCATTCCTATTGTTAGAAAAATATGATCTATTCTGGTGAAGGTTTGATGAGGGTGCGAGAAATAAGTGAATTTCTTTTTCATTGGGTTACTTTCTCTCCACGAATCTACCAGATTGTATTTGGAAAGAAGTTGAGAAAAAGGTAATCTAGAGGTTATTTTGGATGGTGTAAAAGGTGATTTATCTAGAAATGGGAGGAGGACCTGGTTCGAATCCCCACACATTATCACTGTTCCTATTTTATGTGTATTAATCACTTGTAATATATGTGAGAGGAATGGTGTAGGTTGTTTGTTAGGAGCGTAGTAGGAAATCACCGTGATTGCTGTATCCATTATATAACCCATGAGTATCAGGTATCTACCTTCTGGGTCTTTAATTTCTGATGATAAGGTGAATGGTGTGGATCTGTGAAATGCAATTAGAGTTCCCCTTTGCTTGGTACAGGCAGAAGCCGTGTAAATTTGTTGATAAAAAGGAGAAAGATATTTTGGAGTAGAATCTTTGGTGAAGTGTGTTTCTTGGAGGCATACTATGTGAGCCTTTTTGTTATGGAAAGTACGGAAGGCTTTGGTCCTTTTTTGAGGGACATTTATTCCCTGAACATTCAGGGAAAGTATATTCAGTGGTGCCATGGCAATAGATCAAATAGTTTTGACTTACTTTTTGTTATGCAGAGCTGACTGCGCAGATCAACCTGTGTGGACTGAAGAGATGAATAGATAGAAAAGAAACCAGTGAATTCTGGAGTAAAGAGTAAACAAAAAACATATGAGATTAGATGATACATTGTATAAATTATTTTTTGCAAGTAATCACAATTTACCCGCGAAAGAGAATAAATATCTCTCTCAGGGGAATAAGTGCCTTCGTCACACTCCCACATAATATGGTTGGGAGAATGAGGAGGGCTAATGGGGGTACACGGATCTTCCGCTTACAGGAGAGAAGTGCTATGTCAAAAGACATCAAAATGATGTTTCATTAATTGGAGTGCAGAATATAGTTTTTGTTGAAATTATTTATTCCAGGATGGTTGTATATGGTTAGTCTTGCCCTAGGCTAAATAATTCAGTTAGAAAGGTACTGTTAATAACTTTGGTATTGATGAAGATAGTTTGAATTATTTTGGGATTTTAACCCTTTTAGAGTAAACAATTACATATTTTATTCATATGCAACTGTTTAGATATGTTAACTCATAAAATTGAGGTTGTATTGCTTCAGATTAGAATAAACAAAAACATAATTCTAGGAACTAGTTAGGTAATAATATATTTGTTTTAAGAAAAGAAAGAATAAGCTTCCATTACTTCTGGATTATTGAACATATTTGTCCTAAAAAGTAATAAATCTATTGTTATTACCTGATAATATATAACTGAACAAGAATTTCCTTATTTCACTTATATATTCTAAGGCTATATGAATCAGAAGCAATAGGAAATATAACTGGAATGTAACATGATCCCACACAGTGTGTGACTATCAGAATGCAGTTACATTCAGTTATAAATATAGGTTTTTTTATAGAGAACCATCTCTTAGTATAATAAATGAAGAGATATCAGGAATTAGTGTTAGAATTAGTGCTGCCTGAAGGTGAAGATGATGCCATTCTTCTGCATGTGGGAGTGTTGCTGCTTGTGGGTTCTGTCAGATTTAATTTTAAAAGGGTTTGTTGTAGTTCATCTGCTGATCTGCTTCTGTAAATTGTACCTTGGTAGTTAAATCTGACTGAAAAGGGGAAGCCCCATTGATACATAATGTTGTGGCGTTGCAGTTCCATTAGTTGGGGTTTCATGGATCGTCTTTTAGTAATAGTAAGTTGGGATAGGTCAGCAAAAATGTGATAATTGTGTCCTTGAAAATTAAGTTCCTTTTTTTCTCTTGCAGCAATTAGTATTTGTTCTTTCGTTCTATAATAATGAAATTTTGTGATTATATCACGTGGGGGTCCATCTTTCTTTTTGGCTGTGAGGGCTCTGTGTACTCTGTCCAGTTCTAAACGTTCAATAGGGATATCTGGCTTTAGTTCTTGTAATAGAGCAGTAACAGTAGATTGCAGGTCTGTCACAGATTCAGGTATTCCCCTTATGCGCAAGTTTGAACGTCTGGCTCTATTTTCGTAATCTTCGAGCTTAGTTTGAAGTATTAAATTCTCTTTTTTTAATTGTTCCAATTCTGTTATATTTTCTTGGGTTGTAATTTCAATTTCATCCATTTTTATTTCTAAGGCTGCGGTGCGGTTTCCCAGCTCTCTTATTTCTTTGGTTAGGCTTTTTGTTATTTGGTCTGAGGTTTGTTTTAAAGCCTTATGAAGCATCTTTTCAAATTGTAATAATATTACTGGGGATGCTGAGGAGGCTTGTGGAGAAGTTTGTGAGAGGATTTGTTCTGTATCTGACTCAAATGGAGAGTCTTGCTGTGACATTTTCTGTCTGTGAGAGCGCCCTGATGCTGTATCTTGTGAGGTGACTGGAGCTGCTTCAGCTGCAGTGAGTGCCTGTGAGCTCTTTGTGAGGTGATTTTTATTTCTGCCACGGTTTCCTCCCAGTACCATATTTCCTGCCCAAACTTTCACAGTTTGTTCCCTGGGGCAAAAAGGTTCAAATGGATACCTTTTGAGCCTGCAGGCTCCGCTTTGTCCTTCTCTTCTCTCCTCAGCGGTGTGGAGCTCTAACAATGCATGTCTGCTCTGCTAGGCTCCACCTCCTGCCCCCCCACATTTACATTTTTGAAACATTTGTTAAATCAATAAATCTAACACTGAATTTTAAACACTGACATGGAAATTGAGCAAAAATTTTCAGGGTTTCCGTGCAATATTTGTGGTATTTCATGGTACAAAAGTTTACAGCCTAAAGGAAACAGAACAGGTGAGTTTATAAGGAAAACAATGTAACCAATGTTGCTGTTATTTTCCGAAGAACCTTAGACCCCTTTCACACGGGGTGGATTCTGTTTCAATCAGCAGGGGATTGGCTGACAGATCCCCTGTTGATTGAAGCAGAGCGGGCGGATGACACATCTGTATCCGCCAATTTTCTGAAGAGCAAACACAGACTAAGCCTGCTCTACTCTATGAGCGACTGGGTGTAAACGGACTCCGCTGTCTGTTTACACCCAACTACTTCTGATCCAATTTGCCTACACAGAAGAGGATAGATCCCCCTCCATTTTTTTAGAGCAAATCGGAGAGGAGGTAGGCAGGTATAAATGGACCATTTACACCTGCCTGTCTATAGGAATGCATTGACCTTTCCAGTCAGGTCCCCCCTGAAAAACTGACCGCCAGACTTGATAATTAGAATCCCTGACAATTTTTTTTTTTTTATTGCTGTTGGGCACTGATAAAGCTTCATTTAATGGGCACTGGTGAGGCTGCATTGATGCACTGATCTCTTGTATCATGTCTGCAGTGTGTGACCATCTCTTGTATCATGTCTGCAGTCTATGGTCATCTCTTGTATCATATCTGCAGTCTATGGTCATCTCTTGTATCATGTCTGCAGTCTCTGATTGTCTCTTGTATCATGTCTGCAGTCTCTGATTGTCTCTTGTATCATGTCTGCAGTCTCTGATCATCTCTTGTATCATGTCTGCAGTCTATAGTCATCTCGTGTATCATGTCTGCAGTGTGTGACCATCTCCTGTATCATGTCTGCAATGTATTCTTGCAATATTTACACAGGGGATCGGTTCAGTTATGGTACATGTACATGTCAACAATGTGTGTGCATGCAGTGCTGTTCTATAAAGCCAGATACTTTATATAGTGTGCACTTTTGTACTTTAATTATAGTAACAGCAAAATGAGTCAGAAAAGAGTGAACTGCAGGACTATAGATTCTTTCTTCAGTATCAGTGCAAAAAAGTCATCAGGAGAAAAGCCAATAGTAGAAAGCACTTCAAGTATGGAAATTGACACAACCCTCCCATCCTGTTCTGGTACATTTGTAGAGCCAATATCTGGTGAAACAGATCCTAATGTCTTATGACTGCACCAGCTTTGATGCATCTTTTAGGGCGTGCCCCCCAAATATCTTGTTTGTCTATTGTATGGATTCTGACCAAATCCCTTTGGGTGAGGAGCACCCCACTCTCTCATTAAGTACCTCTCATTAGTGTCCACTTGTGTCATGGGTGGAGACCTCAAAGTTCTCCCATATAGAAGAGTGTATTACTCTCATGCTTCAGAGAAGCAGGATCTCCCAATCCATGGATAGTGTAGGACCCACTAACCATGGGGTACTTTGATGCAGTAAGTGGGCTTAGCACCATATAGCAATATGGTGTGACCAAATCCCCATATTTTTAAAAAAAAATATTTTTTTTAATTGTCTAGGTGCTTTAAACTAGCCCTGCTGGAGGTAAATGTCTTTTTTGCATGTGTGTGCTGTAATATTTTGCTCTGCTGTATGGTCTTATGGCTGCACCAGCTTTAATGCATCTTTTAGGGTGTGCCCCCCAAATATCTTGTTTGTCTATTGTATGGATTCTGACCAAATCCCTTTGGGTGAGGAGCACCCACTCTCTCATTAAGTACCTCTCATTAGTGTCCACTTGTGTCATGGGTGGAGACCTCAAAGTTCTCCCATATAGAAGAGTGTATTGCTCTCATGGTTCAGAGAAGCACAATCTCCCAATCCATGGATAGTGTAGGACCCACTAATCATGAGGTACTTTGACGCAGTAAGTGGGCTTAGCACCATATAGCAATATGGTGTGACCAAATCCCCATATTTTTTGATAATAATATTTTTTTAAATTGTCTAGGTGTTTTAAACTAGCCCTGCTGGAGGTAAATGTCTTTTTTGCATGTGTGCGCTGTAATATTTTGCTCCACAGATCCTAATGTGTCGCCACTGTCTGTTGATACCCCACCTCAAACCAGCAGTATCTTAATTAATGACATTGGCACACATCTTGGAAAAAAAAATCATTGACTACACCAAATGCTTGCTACTGGAAAATCCATGGCAACCTCCTCCTGGATATGAATTACATTTCTCTGTTCAGAACATGACTTCCAAGAATGGAGAAACTCGGGAAATAAAAGGATACTTGTCAAAACAACATATTGACAGTTTTCCTTGGCTAGTGTATTCACCTGCCAAAAAGGGATTGTTTTGCAAGTACTATGCATTGTTTGCGCAACATCGGAAAGGTGGTCATAACAAAAGCATGGCCCTTGGAAAATTGGTAATGGAGCCCCTTACTAATTTTAAAAAGCTTAAGGGCAAGGATGGAGATTTGGAAGTCCATGCAAGGCTTGTTTATCACCAGGAGAGTGTATTAGAAGGAAATGCATTTTTAAAAACCTACCATGCACCAGAAAATGAAATTGTTAATCAAATAACCTTGCATCGTCTTCAGAAAGTAAAAGAGAACCGAGAGCGAATTCGTCCTATCGTTGAGTCAATTATATTCTTGGGTAGACAAAATATACCTCTGCATGACCACCAAAATGATGGTGCTTTAATGGATGATTCCACCCCGGAGGTGAATGGAGGCAACTTTCGGTAATTGCTGAGGTACCGTGTTGCATCTGGAGACAAAATTTTAGAGAAGCACCTCCTTACTGCATCTTCTCGCGCTACATACATTTCAAAATCCACACAAAATAATTTAATCGGGTGTTGTGGTGATGAAATCAGCAATGTCATTGTAGCTAGAATTAAAGACGCTTGCTATTTTAGTATAATATTTGATGAAACTACAGACATTTCCCATACCAGACAACTTACACTCAACTTTAGATATGTCTACAATGGATCGATTTGTGAGGATTTTATAAAATTTGTAGATGCTTATGAATTTGCAACCCAGAGGGAAATTGATAGTTCAGGTTCAGAACCAAGGCTTACAGGAAAGGTTTTAGGCCAGATGGTTATCCAACTAATTAAAGACCTCTCCCTGGACATCACTCATTGTGTTGGCATTGGAACAGACAGTTGCAGTGTTATGTCTTCAGAGGTGGCTGGTGCTGTATCAGAGATTCTCAGTGTAGCACCCAACAGTTGCAGATGTCCTTGCTACAATCATTGTCTCAACAATTCAATTTCAAAGTCCTCACAAGTGTCAGCAGTTCGCAATGCAGTGGCAGTGGTCAAATCAACCATTTCATTCTTTAACCAATCAGCAAAGCGTCATTTTATTTTAAAGCAGGAGTTAGGCTCTCAGCTTACCAGTCTTTGTGAAACTAGATGGGTAGAGCGCCATGATTCTCTCATAAGATTTCGAGATGGACTCGTAAAAGTGGTGAGTGCACTATCTGCAATATCTCAATGGAAATGCTCAAGCACTAGCTCAACAGCATCTACTCTCATTCATTCTCTGCACAGTGCAGAATGCATATTTTCCTTGTTTTCACTCATCAGTGTTCTGAAAGTAACCCTTCCTCTGAGTCACTTCCTTCAATCCCCAACAATTGATTTAACAAGCACATCTGACTGTTTGACTGATACCATGGCAACCATGGAGAATATGCGATGTAACGCTGATGGCACTTTTTCTACTTTGCATATGGAGGCTACAGAATTGGCATCAGAACTTGGAGTGGAACAAAAATTGCCACGTCTCGTAGGCAGGCAAGTGCACAGATTCAACTACAATGTAGAATCAACTGAAGAATACTACAGGAAATCGTTGTATATTCCCTTGCTGGACAACATTATTAATGATTTAAACACTCGTTTTCCAGAAAATTCCATGCAGTGTTTCCAGATTCCAATCTTGATGCCAGCAGTACTTTTTGGAAAAAAAAATGGAAACCATGGTTCCTGTGGCTGTGCAATCATTATCAAAGCGTTTCCACCCTCTTCTAGCTGATGGTAAGCAGAAGATAATGGAGTCATTTCTGCAGGGAGAACTAAGTCTATGGCTTACAAAGTGGAAACGAGAGTTATCACAACATAAGGAAATTCCAAAAACAGTTCTTGAAGTGTTGGACTTGTGTGACCAGGACCTCTTTCCAACCATCAGAAGTTTACTTCTGATCTTAGCAACTCTCCCTGTAAGTGCGGTCACAGGAGAGAGATCTTTCTCAACCCTCCGTCGTGTTAAAACATGGCTTCGGTCACGAATGGTGGAGGACCGGTTAAATGGCTTGTGTTTACTTTACATTCATAGAGATATTCCTGTGAATACTGACCGAGTTATCGAGCTGTTTGCCAAACAAGGAAAACAAAGACTTGAGCTAATTCTGTGAATTTTTCATGTTATGTAACTTACAAATAAAATGTTTCTGTTGTGTGTGTTTGGAGACAGTGGAGAGTGATAATGTTTAGGTTCTGCTATTTGTTTTTTTACACATAATTTTATATTGTTTGTGAATATTTTGTCTGGGAACATTCTGTTATAAGTATACAAACTGCTTATGATCTTTGTAATAAAGTTATACGTGGTTAAACCTATCCTGTCTGTTTGTTTTTTTCAATCTAATCTGGAATGATAAAAGTGTCACTGTTTTAACCACTTGCTGCCTGCCCGCCGTCATATGACGGCGGGACAGTGCAGCTGCTGTTCTGGGCCGCCGTCATATGACGGCGCAGCCTTCCAGGCAGCCCAGGGGGGCGTGCGCCCGCCGCATCGCTCGGGTCCCGGTGTGCGTGCCCGGTGGCCGCGATGTCCGCCGGGCACCCGCGATTGCCCGGTAACCGAGCAGGACCATGGATCTGTGTGTGTAAACACACAGATCCAGGTCCTGTCAGATGGGAGGAGACCGATGGTATGTTCCTTGTACAGAGGAACACCAATCGGTCTCCTCCCCTTGTGAATCCCCTCCCCCCACAGTTAGAATCACTCCCTAGCAACACATTAACCCCTACAGCGCCCCCTCCTGATTAACCCCTTCATTGCCAGTCACATTTATACAGTAATCAATGCATTTTTATAGCACGGATCGCTGTATAAATGTGAATGGTCCCAAAAATGTGTCAAAATTGTCCGATGTGTCCGCCGCAATATTGCAGTCATGATAAAAATCGCAGATCCCCGCCATTACTAGTAAAAAAAAAAATAATAATAAAAATGCTATAAATGTATCCCTTTATTTTGTAGACGCTATAACTTTTGCGCAAACCAATCAATATACGCTTATTGCGATATTTTTTACCAAAAATATGTAGAAAAATACGTATCGGCCTTAACTGAGGAAAAAATTTGTTTAAAAAAAAAATAAAAATTTGGATACTTATTATAGCAAAAAGTAAAAAATATTGTGTTTTTTTTCAAACTTGTCACTCTTGTTTTGTTTATAGCTCAAGAAATAAAAACCGCAGAGGTAATCAAATACCACCAAAAGAAAGCTCTATTAGTGGGGAAAAAAATGATAAAAAATTCATTTGGGTACAGTGTAGTATGACCGCGCAATTGTTGTTCAAAGTGCGACAGCACTGAAAGCTGAAAATTGGCTTGGGCAGGAAGGGGGGGGAAAATGCCCGGTATGGAAGTGGTTAAACAAGGTTAGGACTGTACGATACGTTAAATAGAGTTCTGTAAACAACACCTTATTTTCAGGCAGTGCCCCTCCCGAGACTAGACTTTGGATCCGCCTTTGGAAAAGGGGGGATCTTTGATAATGAATTGAATCAGATTCACTTTCATGATTCGGTTCATTCAAACTCTGTAGTGAGTTGATTCACTGATTCGATTCAGTAGCCAAGCCTACTTCTCTCCTGGCTCTGAACCCGGCTTGTTTCACGGACCTGCTCTTGCCTGTTCCAGTTTAACTTCCTGTGTTTGACCCCCAGCTTGATCTCAACTACTCCTCCTGCCTCTGCTTCTGACTGCCTTCCTGTGTTTGACCCCTGGCCTGGCTGCTGACAATGTCTCTGCTTTTCCACCTGTTAAGATCCGCCAGTACCTCCAGGGAATCATTGGCTGTGGCACCTTCTCTGCTCCTGGGTGCCCACTTCTGGAACCATCAGACAGCTTCACCGGCAGGCAACCCATGCATCTCTGTCTCCAAATCCAGGGGTACTCTGCACTCAGCCGCAAGGGGAGCCCTCTCGTCACCTCACCCTCCAGCCTGGTACGTGACAGGAAGTGACCCCAAATGGGAGATCCACTGTCTGTGTGGAAAAGGACTTGCTTTGCTACAGTGCCCTGTCCAGTGGGGAGGCAAGTGGTAAACTTGAATGTGACAATGTGATGGGTAAAACTGCTGATACTGTGTTGGCTAAAGTTGATGGTCCAGCTACTAACGGGCTAGTGCAGCTCACTAGCGATAAAAACATGTGCTATCTCCCCTAGCAACTGTGATGAAGGCCACACAGGTGTCCCTAGAAACCCCCAGGGAGTTCTGCTTTTTGGACCCGGAGGTTGCTTGGGACATCTATGGTGCCACTCAGAGGAATAAGAGGGTACCTGAACCTGGCGATAACAGGATGTTAAATGCTATAACTGAAATGTTTGAAAACACTCATGGTGGAAATGGGTTAATGCAGCCTGGCAGTGACAGGTATGAATGCGTTCATGCGTTTAATGAAGTGCCACTAGAGCAAGGTGGTGAAGGTGTGGTATTGCAGTCTGCTATGGTTAATGTAGTGCCACAGTGTTATGTGAACCAAAGTGACATGTGCAATGTGTTTGTTGCAGGACCACTCTGTCCCTCTGGGTCTCCTTGTGCAGTAGGAGCGGTACTGCGTGGTACCTCCTGGGAGTGCAGACATAACAGACTGGGACAGGTAGGCAAAAAGCCTGTTGGCTTTGTTGAAAAAGGCCTCTGTTGGTAAGGGTGGAGCAGACATGATTTCTGTGATACCAGATGAAGGACCTGCAGAGCAACTTGTATGCAAGGGTGCTACTGCAGATGTTGCTCACGAGGTGGAAGTGCCAAGTAAGGGCGGATGCAGGGCCGTCTTTTGGCATGGGCATGCAGGGCAATTGCCCGCGGGCCCCACTTGCCTGGGGGGGACCCACCTGCCCAGCGACCCAGGGCTGTCTTACCCAGGGGCCCCAAGTGCTCATGGGGCCCCATCAGGGCTGGCTCCGTTCTAGGGGGATGCAGTACTTGCTCTCGGCTCGACTACGCATGTGCAGTTCCCAGCTGGAGCCGGCGGAGACCGAGAGTCTCCGATCATTTATCTGAGTGAGTGAAGCTATTTGTACCCTCCCCCTTTCTCTCAGCACTCCTTATTCAAGTTCCTCAGAGGAGAAGCTGAGAGGGGGAGGAGTGGAGCCAGCCTGCAGTGGAGGACAGAGTTCAGCCTAGTCTAAGGTAAGCTAGCTGAACAACATGCAGTCCTGTCGGTGGCTTATTTTAGTGGGCAGGAGGAGGGGGAGAGAGGGGGAGAGGATGGGCTCTGTGTAGCAGGCGCCTGTCTCATGCTGTTACACTAGATCGTTTTTGTGTGTGGCTGTGATCTGCTCTGCTTCTAAAGGGAGCACGTTTTCTGAGATCTCCCCCCAATCTCTATTACACCTACCTCCCTGTCCCTACCCATTACCTGCTCAACAGGCACAGCCTCCTCTCCTGCATGACCACCTCATGTGTCAGGCTGTGGCACTACAAATCCCAGCATGCCAGGAGAGGGGAGGCAGCAGCAATATCACAGATCAGGCTGGTTTTGTAGATGAAAAGTGCTGGTGTTGTATAGTGTGTGTTTTTATAAAACGTATAATCATTATATATTTGGTTATTGTGCTTGATGGTCTTAAGGTGTTTATTATTCATATATTTTTTTAGTAAGTAGTGAGCAAATTTATTGTGGAAGCGCACTGGAGTATTTTTTTTTGCTTATAATGGAAAGAGAGTAGTGGAGTGATGGGGGAGGTGGATGGACAGAGAGATGGAAAGAGTGAGGAGTGAGTTAGGCCCCTTTCACACATACACATTCAAGTCTGTCTGTCAATTTTTGAGGCGGACGCTCCATTCACCTCTATGGAGCGATGGATGTCAGCTGTGACTTGTCCACTGGCATCCAATCCACTAATCCAGATGGATGCAAACCCTATTGTCCATCCCTCTGGCAGATGGGATAAAAACGGACAGGCAGATCTGCTTTCATCCAATCCCCCATAGAGGAGAGCGGAGCTCTGACAGGTCCGTCTCTCCACAGTGAGCAGAGACGGACATGTCATCTGTCGGCTCAGCGGAGCGATCCCTGCTGAGCAAGCAGAGTTCGTGAAAACGGATGTGTGTGTGAAGAATGGAGGTATAGACTGGGTGACAGAGAGATGGATGATGGGATAGAGCAAGGCATGGAGGGATGTGAGTGAGTGATGTGAGTGAGACAGAGAAATGGAATGATGAAGCAAAGGATGGAGGGATGAAGTTATGGAAAGAAAGAGGGGGAGACAGAATACTAGAGGGATGAAAGTGATGGAGGATAGAAAAGGTGGAGGGATATAAGGCACAAGGAGTTGTGGAAAGATAAAAGAAGGGAGGGATAGAGTAACCGAGGAATGGAAGGGATGGGGGGGTGAAGAGGTTGAAGGGACCTGCAACAGAGGAAGGGGTGAAGAGAGGAGGTCTTTAGAATTGGAGACATACATTCTTGTGATCCTGGTTGCTACCTGGGATTGAGTTGTGTTTGGTGAGTGGTAGTACAGGCTTGTGGGGGCCCCAGTGCATAACTTTGCCCAGGGGCCCACAATTCTATTAAGATGGCACTGGGTGAATGCACAGAAGAGTTCATGTCTGTGATCCACAGATCCACAAAGGGCCTAATGATGTGGTAATGAATGATGCCATGCCAAATAAGCTGCTGTTGGTGGAAGTGCCAGATGACACAGTAATAAATTAAGTGATTGTAGTCACAGGTCCAAATGTTATTTTATGCGATGATGGTCAGGGGTCAGGACAGTTGCTGGCAGAGGATCTCATTCCAGTGAAGTTGGTGTATAGTGAAGCTGCCGTAGACACTGCCCTGCCGAAAATGGGTAAAATGAACTATTACAAATTCATTGATATTTCTGACCATGATGAAAAATGCAGCGCATTGGCAATTTTTGATGGTTTGGTTACCATGGGTGACAACAAAAATAATGGCAGACCTGATGGTCAAGGTGATGCAGTTGCTAAAAAATGTGTGGAGATGAATGTTATGACTGACACAGAAGAGGTTAAGGGTACAGCAGAATTGGGCCCCCTACACGTTTAGGAGGGTAATTCTGGGGACGTTTTCCTGAGGTTTGAGGAATTTCTAAGGTCTGAACAGTAAGAGGGTGCCTGTACATAGAGCGCAGAGAGGGACCAGTGTCACCCCAATAAAAGAGCCCCACTTACCACTAAACAAGTGCTTCAAAACTTAATTCCTTCCAAATTAAATAAAGGGAAAAGGGGTGGTCTAGCCGAAATTGAGGGAGTCCTTTGTAACCTTAATGGTTTCGGACCCTTAAAGCTCAGAAATCAACCTCATATGCAAAAAGGTACCAGGGTTGGTAAAACCTTTAATGGTCAAAGGACTAGTGTAGTCTCAAAGAAAATAGAAAGACATCACTTTTGGAAGCGCGCACAAAGAAGCATGGGAGTGTCTTTGTAGAGCCCGAGCAGATGTAACAGGGGGACATGGAGAAAGTCACCTGATGGGACAGGATTTGGCCCATGTGGGTGGTAGCTTGCAAAGTCATGCCAAAGTGAGGAGGTTATACTGGTGTGTTCCGCTCTCTGGATTGAAATGGGGGGGGGGTATATGTGGTAGTGTGGTACCCCACCAGTGTATGGATGCAGGATTCTCAACCAAGCAGGTCGAGGGGCTGTGTGCACCAAGTTGGTCGGTGAAACAGTCTGTACGAGACAGACAAATGCCTGACGTGTAAGGCCAGAGAAGCAGTGCTGCAAGTGAGAGACAACTAGGCTGAATGTCGTTTTGTTGATGGAAAAAGGAATGCTGAAACCCCTGTGAGGGAAATGTTTGTTTGCTGAACTTGCTTTTAATAAAAATGGGCAAACAAAGTCCCTAAAAAGAAACAGCGAGTGGCGGTGTCCTTAAAGCTCTACATTTGACGTTAGTCCTTTACAGTATAAAATATCTCCCGATTTGCTTTTCCTTCGCAGGTTACCTTTCTTTCTCCCACCACAGAGCACACGTTCACTCTGTTCAGGTGCTGTTTTCATTGGGTCATTGCATTAATTAGTAGGTTTAAATTTTCTGATTGTATTCTCCATCACTTATTCAGTGCATATGTCATGATTAGGGATGGGCTGTCTGTTCAGTTCGCACAAAAGTTCGACTCGAACATTGGCTGTTCGCCGAATAGCAAACAATTTGGGGTGTTCAAAATTCGAAAAGTCTATGGGAGAAATCAAAAGTTCTAATTTTGGGATTTAATATCCATAGTTTTATTTATTTATTTATTTATTTTGTTTTTTTGTTTTTTGTTTAAGGAACATGTTTATTCGTAAATTAAAAAAAACTTATACAGACAGGTTTTGCATCAAACAGTGTACCCGGAAGGGTGTGCAGTACACGTATAAAAATACATTATCAATAACGTAAACTAGAAAGTATAGGCAATCATTACTGTTGGTGATGTACAGTAGCGTTTTCCATAACATAGACAAAAAGCTTTCCTGAACAATATCAACATATAGTAAGGCATAATGCTTATGAGTGACTTGGGACAGATCCTAACCCCTTTATGCAATAGGGTTTGCATATCTATTCATCACATGTATTTGTGTTATCAAGTCATTTATCCCAGATCTTGTGATACTTAGTAGGGCATCCCCTGTGCTTATATATAACCTTTTTATATGGTAAGGACATATTTACCGCATTCATTCAAGCCTGGAAAGTGGGAGGGGTGGCCCTCATCCAATGTCTAGCCACTAGCTTTCTTGCACAGAAGAGCATTTCGTAAAGAAAAGTAGCTGAGAATTTGTCAATGGTGACGTCTGGAAGCAACCCCAGTACACATAATTTTGGCTCCAGTTGAACAGGCGACCCCATATCGTCATGTAAGAATTTGATGATTTGTGCCCAGTAGTTTTGGATATCTGGACAAGTCCAAATAAGATGAAAAAAAAGAGCATGAGTGACTCGTACACCGTGAACACTTTGGGTCCTGATTCTGAGAGAATTTAGCAATTCTTGCCGGTGTGAGATACGATCTATGTATTATGTACAGCTGAGTCAGGTGCTCCGGAAACTTCGGAGAGACTTTCTTAGTATTTTCTAGGACCTCGTCCCAATCGGAGTCATCCATTGGGCCAATGTCCTCCTCCCATCTAAGTTTCGCTGTGTCAATGATACCCGCGATTGACCGTATAGCGACGTAAAGGGTTGATATCAGTTTGGCCGGGTCTGCCCCTGTAATCACATCTACCAAAGATAGTATTTGTGGGTTTGGGAAACCATCTGCAAATTGTGCTTGTAAAGCATGTTTCAGTTGCATAAAGCTAAATAACATGTGCGAGGGTAATTGAAACTCAGCACAAAGTGATTGAAAGTCTCTTACTCCTGTTGGGGTAATTACCTGATGTAAAAACACTATCCCTTTGGCAGCCCACCTGGCAGCACCCGGGAGAGATGACAACTCCTTCAATTGGGGGGTTGAGCCAAAGGGGAGTATGTGAGTGGAAAAAGTCAGCTCCAATCAGTTTAAGCGCCCAAACGCGTCTGTGCTGATGCAATAGAGATCCCTGGCCACCATCCCCCCTCCTGCCAACCCTGCCTCTAAATAAGACTTGTAAAGGAGAGTGAGTATCTTTGTTAGGCTTATTACAAGCAAGGGCCTGGTATCTAGCGCTATCTATATTGTGAATATAGTAAAAGTGCGATATTTGTGCAGCTATATAATATGCGTGAAAGTCAGGAAGGGCTGCCCCCCCCCCAATGAGGTTGGATTTTTTTAAGGGTATTCCAGGCTAACTTATGTCTACTAGGGCCCCAAACAAAGGAATTGATGATTTTGTCAATTGTTTTAAATACTTTAAGGGGGATAAGTACTGGCATAGGTGTGCACAGCCTATTGCATTAGGGTGTGCACCCCAAAGCTCAAACACATATGTGTGTGTGCATGTGTATATATACTGATGGTGTCAGTAGAGCAATGAACGGTGTCATTAGGGCAGAGATTGGTGTCAATAGGGCAGTGGACGGTGTCAGTAGTTTTTATTTTTTAATTTTTTTACAATTGTGTTTTTTAAACAATCTTTTTACTTTATTTTTGGAGGGCTTTGGTGAAATATCAGGGGTCTAAAAAGGGGGATTCTGTGCCACACAGGGTGATTAGGGTGTGCCCGGGCACACCTGGCACACCCTGTGCGCACACCTATGAGTACTGGTGAGTTCCAAAACACATACAGGAACTTAGGCATTATAATTGTCACGGAACGTCCCACACTCCGCTTGAGTGCTTTCGTCTGTATACCGCTTCCTAAGTTCTGGAACACAAGTCCAATGGATCTGGCTATAGGAACCCCCAAGAACTAGACAACACCAGTCTTGGAGTACATCAGGACTAACTTTATTTAGAATCAAAATTACAAGACTTTATATGCCGTTGGAACCTCCTCTAACAATACAACTGTAACCTAATTAACATGAGCTAATTATCTAATCCTTTATACAGCCTAGGTGACTGAGACATGACCTTTCGCCCAGACTTGTGGGCACCGAGCTTCACACAGTAGTATAAACACAATAGCTGGAGCTAATTACAATTAACAATACAAACAAAACCTAATTAACCTAATTAACATGAGCTCCAATAGGAGTCGTTCCGTCTCCTACATTGTATAGAGGACAATGTGATCAGCTCATTCAATTAACAGGTTGCGTTCAGAATCAACCAAACCAATAATAGTCTCTACATACATCCTGGGAGATATTGTGGACAAATATTACTGTCCCATTTTAAGTAGTCCAAGATATATTTTCTCACTCACCCTGTGCCAGGATGGCACAGGGTGACTTAGACATAAGATGTATTCTGAGTTCCACGGGCCCTCCCGTCACATCTCTCCCCTTTCGGCAGGAGACTAACACAGGAGGAGACCCCAGACGGGTTGACTCCGAAGTTAGTAAGTAGTTCCAGTCCTCTAATGCCTGTACCCACACAGTACCCCAAACAAATTGTTCCAAACAGAGTATTACTCACCCAGCCAACCTCTGCCTCTCTCAGAGAACATATCTGCCGCTGGGGAGAGGCCTGGACTGGCCCTTCTCCCTGGAATCCTTTCTGCCGCTGGAGAGAAGCCAGGGTGTCTGGGCTCACTCTGTCATGCTGTTGGGGATTGGGGCCAACTGCCCAGCATCCCTGGGGTATACAGGTGGAGACTGAAGTCCTATCCACCTTCACAGGAAATCCATCCTCTGTTAGTTGAGGGCAGAGTCCAGCAGTCCTCGGCCCTGTTGCCAGCCCTTCTGCTGGAAACCCCACACCATCTGTTCCGGCTAACTGTTGGAGAGGGAGGCCGACTGCCCCGCCTCCCTGGAACTATGTAGTTGTTGCCGGTGCTGGGCAGAGGTTGGTAACACTCTGCCCTGTTGCCAGCACTTCTGCTGGGGACTCTGCATCCTCCGCTCCGGCTAACCGTTGGGGCAGGAGGCTGGCTTCCTCCACTCCCAAACTGTGTAGCTGCCATTGGGGAGGTGAGCCGGGTGCTTCCTTTTCTATTCCCTCATCTGGCTGCTGGGACGACATGTCGATGGTACTGTCTCCCAGGTACACAGATCTTTGCTGGGGAGGAAAGCCCGCTTCCTCCACCCTGGCCAACTGTTGGGGAGGGACAACACACACCTCCTCTCCCTTCTCCCCCTGTATCTGCTGCTGGGAAGTGATTGCCATCTTCTCACCCTGAGCCTCCACAATTGCTGCAGGTATGGGGCAGAGGTCTTGGACCCTCTGTCCGGTTGCCAGCACTTCTGGGGTTTGCCAGGTGGTTCCTCCTCTACAGAAACGTCTATTAAATCCCCAGTCTCTGGAATTGGTAAAAGTTTGGGACAGAGGTCTTGGACCCTCTGTTCAGTTACCAGATCTTCAGCTGGAGAAGTTTGTTTTAACTCCATAGATGCTGCTGGCAGAAAATCACATGTCCCTGTCAGTGTTGTGGGAGAAAGGCCGACTACCTCTTCTCTCAGGAAGGCCAAAGCCACTGTTGGTGCTGGGCAGAACACAGTGAACTTTGGCCCTGATAGCAGCTCTTCTGCTGGAGGCTCATCAGGTTGTTCTTCCTCAGCAGAAAAGTCTATCAAATCCCATGTCTCTGCAACTGATGTCTGGGGATAGAGGTTCACCATCTCCTGTCCATGGAACCCAGAAGATGCTATCATTTCTGGGCAGAGGTTAGCAGAGCTCTGCCCTGTTGTCAGCACTTCAGGTTTGGGGACGGCAATCTCTGGATTTTCCACTGCCGATTCTCTGGCATGCTGCTGAACTTGTTCAAGCAGTTTCCTGTATGCCCTTTCCAGATGCTGTTCCTTCCTTAGCAAATGGTCCAGATCAGGTTTGAGCTCTGAGACCTCTGCAAGACCGAGCATAGACTCTCTATATTCTCTCAGGTCCTCAAGGTCAGGTTCCCCTTCATCGCCAAACATAAAAAGATCTGTAAGGCTCTCCCACAGTAATCCAGGGCCGCCAAAGTCATATCCCTCCGGAGAGCATTCTGTTGTCTCCCCTAAATATCTCTCCTCTGCGTGCCATTGCAGAGCCCGATAACGATCGTCCAGCTCTATCTCCTGCTGGACCAACCTGTCCAACTCAGTCACCCATTGCTCCTGGGGCCGCTCTCCCAGGAATGCCATCCGCAATGCCCGTTGGTCACTGGCCCGTTACTCTTGGGTTGGAAAGCACTTGCCCTGTTTTATACCAGAGAGACGGAGGGCTGCAATCAGGAGCTCCACCCGAATTTGCTGCCTAAGCTCCAGGTATTCATCCTCAGACACAGTCCTGGTGTATGTTGAAAGGATGATCCGCAGCAGCCCCGGGAATTCTGATGCCAGGTCCATATCTCCCTGGGGTGACTGAAGTCTGCTATCCTGATCTTGGATCCAGTTGGAGGTTTAGATTTCCCAGACTGCAGGAAGCTTTCCCGCTGCTTGCTACCAATGTCACGGAACGTCCCACACTCTGCTTGAGTGCTTCCGTCTGTATACCGCTTCCTAAGTTCTGGAACACAAGTCCAATGGATCTGGCTATAGGAACCCCCAAGAACTAGACAACACCAGTCTTGGAGTACATCAGGACTAACTTTATTTAGAATCAAAATTACAAGACTTTATATGCCGTTGGAACCTCCTCTAACAATACAACTGTAACCTAATTAACATGAGCTAATTATCTAATCCTTTATACAGCCTAGGTGACTGAGACATGACCTTTCGCCCAGACTTGTGGGCACCGAGCTTCACACAGTAGTATAAACACAATAGCTGTAGCTAATTACAATTAACAATACAAACAAAACCTAATTAACCTAATTAACATGAGCTCCAATAGGAGTCGTCCCGTCTCCTACATTGTATAGAGGACAATGTGATCAGCTCATTCAATTAACAGGTTGCGTTCAGAATCAACCAAACCAATAATAGTCTCTACATACATCCTGGGAGATATTGTGGACAAATATTACTGTCCCATTTTAAGTAGTCCAAGATATATTTTCTCACTCACCCTGTGATGGCACAGGGTGACTTAGACATAAGATGTATTCTGAGTTCCACGGGCCCTCCCGTCACAATAATCATTTTGATAAGGTTGATCCTACCCATTACCCCTAGTGGAAGTCTTGCCCAGGATTGTATATGAGATTTAAGATATCTGAAAAGTGGTTCAATATGATTGTATAGAAATTCCAATGGGTCTCTAGTTATTTGTATTCCTAAATATTGGATAGATGCAACCCTCTGCAAGGGGAGGGAAGCTGAGAGGCGTGTAGGGGATGATACATCTAGAGGCAGAATCTGTGATTTAGACCAATTCATACGTAGTCCCGAGTGTTTACCAAAATCCTCGATAGTCTGTAGGGCAACCTGTAGAGACGGGCCTGTGTCTTCCAAATAAAGGAGCATATCATCCGCATAAAGGCTCACAGTTTCCACCAGGCTCCCCACACGAAGACCCCATATGTTTGGATTATTCCTGAGGGAAATGGCGAGAGGCTCCACTGCCAAAGTGTAAAGGAGTGGGGAGAGCGGGCAGCCCTGACGGGTCCCCCGTTCAAGAGGGGATGGATCCGATGTCCTCCCGTTCACCGTCACTCGGGCTTCAGGGGAAAAGTATAGCAATTTAACCCATTTAATAAAATTGGGTTCAAACCCATAACTCCTCAAACACTCCCAAAGACATCCCAACTCCACAGAGTCAAACACCTTAGCGGCGTCAAGTGCTACCACTGTCCTGTTCCCTATCAACTCGTGGGCTGCTTTAATGTTCATGTATAGATGACGCAGATTCATGGCTTTATTTTTCCCAGGCATGAATCCCGTCTGGTCCGGGTGAATAAGGGATAGAATAATTTGATTTAGGCGAATGGCTAAAATTTTGGCCAATATTTTTATGTCAGCCTGAAGCAGCGAGATTGGGCGGTAAGAGTCTGGGAGTTGGGGATCCTTGCCCGGTTTGGGAAGTACTATGATTACCGCTTGGTGAAGTGAGTGGGGAAGGGATTCAGATTCAAAAATATGGTTATATAACTTGAGTAGTTCAGGGACTAGAACCTCTGAGTAAGCTGCGTAAAAATCCAAAGGTAGACCATCCAACCCGGGGGCCTTTGCGAGCGCCAGGGATGCCACTGCTGCTGTAATCTCGTCCGCAGTAAGAGGGGCCTCAAGGTCCGCCAACTGGGATTCTGAGATTTGTGGGAAAGGAATATTTTGAAGAAAGGCCTGGGTTTCCTGCGTGATAACCTTTACTTGAGAGGAGTAAAGATCAGCAAAGTATGTCCTAAATGCCACCGCCACCAACGGGGGTCTGTCAGTAATGCATTGTTTGAATCTATTAGGGAGACTACCACTGGTGGTCTAGTATCTTGCCGAGCCAGATACGCCAACAGTTTACCTGCCCGCTCTCCTTGTTCGAACACCCTTTGCTTTGAGAAGAAAAGCTTCTGTTTGGCCTTTTCGAAATGTAATTGATCCACTATACGAGTTTGAAACTTAAGTGCTGAAGCTTTGTCAGACGTAGGATCTATCCTAAACTCATTGGTAACCGAGTCTAATTTTTCAATGGCCTGTTGAAGTAGTGCCTTTGAAGAGGCTTTCAATCTATTTATACGTGTTGACAAAATGGCGCGGACATGAAGCTTAAATGACTCCCAGACCATATCAACTGGAGCTGTCCCCTGGTTAGAATTAAAGTAAAACTGCCACTCCCCGGGTATGTCCTCCTGATCCCCCATAGCAGAGAGCCAAAAGGGATGAAGACGCCACACGCCGGGCCCTACTTGTGGGGCGAGCTGCAGGGAAGCCCAACATGGAGCATGATCAGATAAAGACCTAGTGTGATAGCCTGAGTCTGTTAACAAGGGGAGTAAAATATTTGAGATTAATATAAGATCTATTTGGGACATATTGGAGTGTGTCGCTGAAAAGCAGGAGTACGAATTCTCGGTAAGCGAGAATTCCGTTAATGTACGCCTGAAACGGGTAGTGACGGGGGGTTGAGCGCTCCAACTCAGCTGCAACCTGTCCACTGTCGGATCCAAAACCATATTGAAATCTCCGGGCCAAATGGCAGGGATCGTGGGGTATTGCGCCATAAAGAGAAAGCCCTTGTTAATTAGATTTGAAGTATACGGTGGAGGTATGTAGCCATTATGAGGTATTGAGTGCCAGACAAAGTACAGTGCAAGAAAATGAACCTACCCTGAGGATCCATCCGTACCAAAATAAGACTAAATGGAGTGGTCTTAGCAATTAGGATGGAAACTCCCCGAGAGTATGGAGTGTGTGTGGCATGATAAGCCCAACCTATCCACGGGCGTTTTAATGCAATCTGAATTTGACCAGTAACGTGTGTCTCAACCAGAACAGATATGTCAGCCCGGTAGGACTTAAGGCATCCAAAGATTGCGGTACGCCTAATCTTGTCATGTATCCCTCTGACGTTCCAGGTTAGGAACTTTATGCTAGCCATATTTTATTTGTTGAGTACTGTTGAGACACTGGTCACATATCTTTGCCCGAGACATACTCACCCACACCCCACACCGTACAGGTTTGACCCAGCAACCCAAAAGCAATTTATACCACGTGTGTTGGCTTCTAATACAGTTCAGTGTAAAATAAACAATATTCCTTAAATGTAACTGACAACAAAACCTTTCCCCCCTCCCAGCCCTCAGCCTCCCCAACTTGGCTGGGGCATAAAACCCAAAACCTGTGCAAATGCAATGTAGCATCCTGCTACACTTCCATAGGAAAAGCTATCGCACTACTTAAACTTTTACCCACTGATGGCTCTTTAATAACACTGATATCAGTGTAACTACCGCCAGAGGAGGCGAACAAACGCTGGTGGTAAACCCAGCAATTAGATTATCAGACGGTACAACTCAGCAATATCCGTTAAATATATATAACTGACCGATCGCTCAGCCGTGATATATAGCTATTAGAATCGTCTATTGAAGAACGAAAAAGAAAGAAAAAAACAAAATATAATTATTAACCCGCTCCACCCTCCAAAAAGTAAAAAAAAAATAAAATAAAAAAAGGGGGGGAGAAAAAAGAAAAAATATTCAAAAGGTTTCCGGCCACAAAAGTTTGAAAAGTCCTTGTGGAGGGGAGGTGAATGAGGGAATATAGTAAGGACAACTGTGACCCACATGCGGTTAGGCCCATTCACCCCTCATGACAGTCACAGAAGGGAGACTTTCCCAATCAGAAAATGGCAGTAGATTACCTGGGGCCCTTGGTGGCAGTCATGATGGTATGGCCAAAGTGTACCTTTTGCAACCGTAAAAGGAGGTGAATGCCGGGTATCACTCAACACATCTCCCATAAATGTAGTAATAAGCCCCCACTAGTTGATGCGGAGATGTTCTAAATATGCTTCAGAAGCATGTGAAGTGGGGGTCAAGTACGGAATTTTATGTGAGTCAATGTTCGCTGTATGAGCAAGTGAGTCAACTTACGATCACAAAGAGCAGCTTGCCGAAAGTTCTATCAGGCAGGTCGGTTTCTCTCCGCTTCACGCTGATCCAGCCAAGCTGATGCGAGTGTCGGATCTTCGAAAAAGTGCGCTCAGTCCTCTCCCACCACGCGGAGATGGGCTGGGAATAGCATTGCATATTTTAGGTGATGGGTCCTCAAACGCCGTTTAACCTCCCCGAATCGAGCCCGTTGCTTCTGGACCTCCGCAGAAAAATCCGGGAACGCCCCGACTGGAAAGGTAGTTCCCCTTGGTTCTAGCCAGGCGGAGGATGGTATCTCTGTCCCTGTAGTTCAATAGCTTTGCTATAAATGTGCGTGGCGGTGCACCTTCAGGTGGACGGCGTGCGGGCATACGATGAGCACGTTCCACCACAAATGTGGTAGAGAAAGCCTCTCTGCCGTATGCAGTGACCAGGAGTTTATCCAGGAAAGTGAATGGGTCAGGACCCTCAGAGCCCTCCGGCAGACCAATGAAGCGGAGATTAGATCTGGTACGGTTCGGGGCGGGCGCTCTCTTGTCCCCCCTCTTTTCCTGTGGACTGCCAGGTTGCGTGCTCGGATAAGGGTCTGGTATGGATTTTGAGGGGGACCCCCACTCCATTTTTTTTTTAATTTTGGCACAGGGTTCCCCTTAATATCCATACCAGACCTGAAGGGCCTGGTATGGAATTTGAGGGGACCCCCACTTTTAAATGACTTTTTTTTTACCTTTAGAAATATCATTTTGCTCTCAGACTGTTGTAAGCATGGGAAACATGCGCGCGTTACAGGCATACTATAGACACCCCCCAGGTACGAAATTTTAAGGAATATTACACTTTTATTGTTTCACTTTAAGCATTATTAAAATCACTGCTCCCAAAAAAAGTCCGTTTTTTAAAACTTTTTTTTGCATTGATACATGTCCCCTGGGACAGGACCCAGGTCCCCAAACACTTTTTAAGACAATACGATGCATATAAGCCTTTAAAATTAGCACTTTTGGTTTTTCATGTTTGTGTCCCATAGACTTTAATGGTGTTTGCGTGTTCAAACAAATTTTTTGCCTGTTCGCATGTTCTGGTGCGAACCAAACAGGGGGGTGTTCGGCCCATCCCTGGTCATAATGTTGTTACATGTGGATTCTTCATTTACATTCAGGAACGGCAAGGTGTGTGCTATGTTTCTCATGGTCTGGGGTCGTCAGGTAGTTGCATCACATACCAAGATCTGTCATGTCTACAGATCCGTACGGGCTGAGGTTTCATTTTTTAATCAAATTGTAGTAGTTAGTCTTCTCGCCTGTACATCATTTGTCATACATACACGTCACTTTCATTCCTAATTTCTGTCTACTACGGTCTGTAGGTTCCAAACCCCGAGTGTTCGTATTTAATTACCTGTCTTGTGCTGCAGGTTACTCGGGCTTGCTCACCACACTCACGCAGGGCGTCACAGTCATTAGGTTTCCAATGCGCTGTTTGGTTTCTTTCAGCACCACGCACTGTTTACACAGTTAGCATATTAGGGTATCATTGGTGGTTTAGGCTGACTATAGCTAGTTGGTTGTTTCCACAGATTTGAACTAGGGATGAGCTTCGAGTCGAACTCATGTTGGACTCGAACATCGGCTGTTCGCAAGTTCGCCGAACAGCGAGCAATTTGGGGTGTTCGCGGCAAATTCAAATGCCGCGGAACACCCTTTAAAAGTCTATGGCAGAAATCAAAAGTGCTAATTTTAAAGGCTTATATGCAAGTTATTGTCATAAAAAGTGTTTGGGGACCTAGGTCCTGCCCCAGGGGACATGGATCAAACAGTCTGACAGCAAAATGACATTTCAAAGGAAAAAAAGTCATTTAAAACTACTCGCGGCTATTGCATTGCCGGTCCGACAATACACATAAAAGTTCATTGATAAAAACGGCATGGGAATTCCCCACAGGGGAACCCCGAACCAAAATTTAAAAAAAAAATGACGTGGGGGCCCCCCTAAATTCCATACCAGGCCCTTCAGGTCTGGTATGGATATTTAGGGGAACCCCGGCCAAAATTAAAAAAAAAAAATGACGTGGGGGTCCCCCTAAATTCCATACCAGACCCTTCAGGTCTTATCTGAGCACACAACCTGGCAGGCCGCAGGAAAAGAGGGGGGGACGAGAGAGCGTCCCCCCTCCTGAACCGTACCAGGCCACATGCCCTCAACATTGGGAGGGTGCTTTGGGGTAGCCCCCCAAAACACCTTGTCCCCATGTTGATGAGGACAAGGGCCTCATCCCCACAACCCTGGCCGGTGGTTGTGGGGGTCTGCGGGCGGGGGGCTTATCAGAATCTGGAAGCCCCCTTTAACAAGGGGACCCCTAGATCCCGGCCCCCCGTGTGAAATGGTAACCTACCATTTCACTAAAAAACTGTCAAAAATGTTAAAAATGACAAGAGACAGTTTTTGACATCTGCCTTCATCTTCTTCTTCTTCTTCTTCTTCTGGTTCTTCTGGCTCTTCTGGTTCTTCCTCCGGTGTTCTCATCCAACATCTCCTCCGCGGCGTCTTCTATCTTCTTCTCCTCGGGTCGCTCTGCACCCATAGCATGGGGGGAGGCTCCCGCTCTTCTCTTCATCTTCTTCTCTTCTTCATCTTCTTCTCTTCTTCATCTTCTTCTCCGGGCCGCTCCGCATCCATGCTGGCATGGTGGGAGGCTCCCGCTGTGTGACGCATCTCCTCTTCTGATCGTTCTTAAATAACGGGGCGGGGCCACCCAGTGTGCCCGCCCCCCTCTGACGCAAGGGACATGATGGGACTTCCCTGTGGCATTCCCCGTGACGTCACAGAGAAGTCCCGTCAAGTCACCATGCGTCAGAGTGGGGCGGGGTCACTGGGTGGCCCCACCTCCCCGTTATTTAAGAACCGTCAGAAGAGGAGACGCGTCACACAGCAGGAGCCTCCCTCCATGCCACCATGGGTGCGGAGTGGCCCGGAGAAGAAGATGAAGAAGAGAAGAAGATGAAGAGAAGAGTGGGAGCCTCCCCCCATGCCATGGGTGTGGAGCGGCCCGAGGAGAAGAAGATAGAAGACGCCGCAGAGGAGATGCTGGACGAGAACACCGGAGGAAGAACCAGAAGAGCCAGAAGAACCAGAAAAAGAAGAAGAAGAAGATGAAGGAAGATAGAAGAAAGAAGAAAGAAGAAGCATTTAAATAAAGGAATTGTCAAAAACTGTCTCTTGTCATTTTTAACATTTTTTACAGTTTTTTAGTGAAATGGTAGGGGTACTTTTGTACCCCCTTACCATTTCACACGGGGGGGCTGGGATCTGGGGGTCCCCTTGTTAAAAGGGGCTTCCAGATTCCGATAAGCCCCCTGCCCGCAGACCTCCACAACCACTGGCCAGGGTTGTGGGGATGTGGCCCTTGTCCTCATCAACATGGGGACAAGGTGTTTTGGGGGGCTACCCCAAAGCACCCTCCCAATGTTGAGGGCATGTGGCCTGGTACGGTTCAGGAGGGGGGGCGCTCTCTCGTCCCCCCCTCTTTTTCTGCGGCCTGCCAGGTTGCGTGCTCAGATAAGGGTATGGTATGGATTTTTGGGGGGACCCCACGTCGTTTTTTTTTAAATTTTGGCGCGGGGTTCCCCTTAAAATCCGTACCAGACCTGAAGGATCTGGTATGGAATTTAGGGGGACCCCCACGTCATTTTTTTTTAAATTTTGGTTCGGGGTTCCCCTGTGGGGAATTCCCATGCCGTTTTTATCAATGAACTTCTATGTGTATTGTCGGACCGGCAATGCAATAGCCGCGGGTAGTTTTAAATGACTTTTTTTCTTTGAAATGTCATTTTGCTGTCAGACTGTTCTAAACACGGGAAACATGCACCCCTTTACAGGCATACTATAGACACCCACCAGCTACGAAATTTAAAGGGATATTACCCTTTTTATTGTTTGACTTTAAGCATTATTAAAATCACTGCTCCTGAAAAAACTGACATTTTTAAAACTTTTTTTGCATTGATCCATGTCCCCTGGGGCAGGACCCAGGTCCCCAAACACTTTTTATGACAATAACTTGCATATAAGCCTTTAAAATTAACACTTTTGATTATTCATGTTCGTGTCCCATAGACTTTAACGGTGTTCGAACAAACTTTTTTCCTGTTCGCATGTTCTGGTGCGAACCGAACAGGGGGGTGTTCGGCTCATCCCTAATTTTAACATGTCACACGTATCGGAGTGTTGAATTTGCCTTCATCCCTCCTACTCCAGTTAGGGGCTCAGAGCACGGAAGCACTCCATCCCTGAGAAACTGGACTATTCCGAAACTTAAGGCTGAGCTCCAACGCAGGGGCATTCCATTCTTGGCCACGGCCAGGAAAGCGGAGTTGTTGTTTAGACTTCTGTTTCCAAATCCATCTCAGTCGCAGCCATCCACCAGTGAGGAGCATGTGTCTTTGCTGACATCTCTAACCATCCATACGGTTTTAAATACCCTCTCCACTTCAGTTCAGCAGTTACAGGATAGGATGGATGTGATGGGGGCCCATCCAGCCAGTGTGGAAGTTTCAGCGGCTTCCTTAGGCCCTGTGCCATCTGGGACCTCTGTAGGTAATACCTACCAGTGTACCATTACCTCTTGCTGTTCCTTCACAATTATCAGTACTACCATCTGTATCTCCTGCACTGTCAGGCCACCTGAGGCCAGGTGAAAGATGCACACCGCTAAGATCAGGAGTGCACCGCAAGGTAGTGGATCCTACGGCTGACCGCTGCGGATGGGAGTCAGGGTGGTAAAGGAAGGCAGGGCCACTGGAACACCAATATGGATCCCACCGTGGTTAGAGCATATGATTCCCTAGGGCACGGAGTCTAAGAGCCAGCAGGTGTTCACCGGAGCCTCTAGTGGTGAGGATGGACTGGGTTGCAACTGGCTCCAGGTCGCGACCCCCAGGGTCCCCTAGCTCATGCCCACAGTAGGCAACAGGAATAGTAAGGGAATAAGCCAAGGTCGGGGCGATTAGCAGACAAGGACAACAGAGTACATGCCAAAGGTTCAGGGTCACAAGCAAACAGGGATAGTCGGGGACAAGCCAAAAGGTCAGGGTCACAAGCAGACAGGAATAGTCTAGAACACGTCAAGGTCGGTAACAGAGACAAATGTAGAGCACATGGCAAGCAGGAAACAGGAAGCCAAACACACAATGGTTGATCAGCAGGGCTGGCCTGCAGTGCACAGATTAATATAGAGTACTCTGATAGGAGCTGGGGTGGAGCCATGCTTACAGGAGAGATTATAAAAGCAGTTAAGTGAGAGTGGCTGGTCTCTAGAGATGAACACATGGTGAGAGGTAAGTTGACAGACAAACTCTATTGCCTAACCATGACATGCGCATTTCATCCCTGCTAATCTGAAAAAGATATTTTAGAAGGGAAGAATATCAATCTGGCATCCCTGCCCATAGCCTCGCAGGACATTGTCGAAAACAAAGCTTATGCTTGCGGGGAAGTGTTGGTGGTCCTCAAAACAAGGGATCCAGGTTTAATTGCAAACTGAGTGTTGCCAAATTCGTTCTCTCCTTTGGTATTTTTAGGGATGTTATTTGTGCCGTCAGTCCTGGCAAGAGGGAGGAGCTGGACCTTTATCTCCACAAGGTGGTGGATCTAGCCCACAAATATGGTGGTTCCACATTTTATGGTTATCACTGGTCTTTTTCGGCGAAGGTTGCTGCTACCTGGACACAATTTCAGTTAGTCACATGTTGGAGCAATGTTGACACGGTGCTATCCTGTAGGCATTTCACCAGTCAGAAGTCTCCAACTTGTGGTAATTGTCAATCATCTGCTCACACCTCTAACTGGTGTCCTAACCTGGAACATCCCATATCTACGGGGTCCACCAGGCAAGGGTCCAGTGGTTCCTTCACAGGGCCTTTGGATCAGGTGGATAAACTGGGCAGACCTATACACTATCTTGGCAAGGCTCAGCTGTGTAATAATATCAGCGACATGGTCTGCAACTACAATCAGTGCAGACTCCTCCATATCTGTGCCAACTGTTTCAGAGCACACCTTAAGTCCACCTGTCCCATCAAGTCATGCAGTTCATCATGACTGAGCTGAGTCAACTTATCCAGGTTAGACTTCTGGTTGATTCATCACCCATCCCCAGCTCTTAGGCATTTTCTTGTGGAAGGTTCTTCTGACGGTTTTCATACAGGCCTCATTACTTTACGTTTTTGGAGTCATTTGAGTCTGCTAATTTGTTATCTGCTACCAGCAACGTCCGGTTAGTAGATTAATTATTGCAGATCGAGTTAGACAAGGGTGTTGCCGTTTTCTTTTTCACCATTCAGCATGTGGAGGGTTGGCCCATTGGTGTGGTAAAGGGTAAATTTTCCAATAAATATCTATGACTTGTCTGCTCCTCATTACGCACACATACCTAGTCTAAATTCTTTTATTCCATCAGAGGAATTTTTGCTGCAATATTCATCAGTAGACATGACCATTCAATCATGACCGTCTTAATGAGAGGGCACACCTAGGCACTGCCCAGGGGCCCCAGCTGCATGGGGGCCCCCGTACTTTCCCCAAAGCTGCTCCTTGAGCCCACACTGCCTGGAAATTAGGGGCCCCATGATGGCACTGAGAGTGATGAATACACAGAGGAGACAGGCTGGCAGCGGTGCGCCGTGCTGTGCAGAACAATACCTATTTCACAGCCCAGCTGTCCAGCACTGTTTGCACCGAAGGGCTTGGAATGCCCGGAGGGATGCTCCCTCCTCCGCCCCTCCTTCTGCCTGCTTGACTTGATTAGTATAGGTGAGTCCTTGTCACAGTGTTAGAGGTGGGCCAAAAGTTCACATGCACTGTATCACCACTGGAAAAGGGGGTACTACATGAATGGAATAATGGTGCTGGGGGATATCAAGGGTGTATGGGGGAAAAACAATGCTGAGGGGGGATCTGGGGTGTATAGGAGGTAGAAATGCTTGAGGTATTGTTTTGCTTGAGTCTATCTAGCAAGGTTACTCTGTGGTACAAGCAAGGAAGCTGAGATTTCTGCAGTGTGTAAATGTGCTTTTACTATACAAAGATGCTGTACATACAAAACTATTACAATATTAGGAATACAATACAAGACTGACAGATATCTATAACAAGCAAAATGCCTAGCAAATAAACAGCCTATAGTCTATACCAGTACAAATACACTTAAAGGTTACTTATCTTCTGTTACTGTATGTCCATGATCTCCTTTGGCAACCATTCTCCTGGAGCATCAGGCACCTTTCTTCTATCATGAGTGGCTTCTGATCTTACCGCATGATGGTATGTGTGTGTCCCAGTCTCTACTCACCCCTTTTATGTGTCAGGCTGTTTACCATAGTTAAAAAACAGAAAACATACCTGTTTACTGTAGCTGTAGAAACAATGGACTGTTGAAAACTGTCAATTGAATACAAAAATGGTATCTACGTACCCATTGTCTACTCAAGCCAACACCTGACAGTAATCTAGCAGTCATTCTTTCAGTTTAAGAGCTGAAAGAACCTCAAACATGTAAGTCTCTTATTTGTGTACTGTAGCTATAGAGACAATAGCCTGTTGAAAACTGTCAATTTAAGACAACAACACAACGTACCCATTGTCTACTCAAGCCAGAACCTGACAGTTAGGAGTGCTGGATGTATATAAGATGTAAATGGGTTACAATGTTGAGGGTATCTGAGGCCCTGTCAGGCTGGATGGTGCCTCATGATTTTTATTGGCGGCCGTGTCTATACTTATTACAACTTTCCTGAGCATCATTCTAGCAGATATATTATATGCACAGGACAGCTTTGTTACTTTATGTATGTAGTATTTTCCCACTGTTTCTTTGCTGTACAGAATGATTGTGTAGTTAAAGTGGAGCTCCACCCAAAAGGGGAAGCTCCGCTTGTCTGCCTCCTACCTACTTGATGTCTGTTTACCTGCGCTGTCTCAATTGTAGGGGCCCCAGAGCATTACTTTGCCCAGGGGCCCATGATGCTATTAAGACGGCCCTGCATTCAATATATTTTACAGACAGGTAGGGGCACATTGTACAAAGTGGATATTTCCGATGCCTTCAAACTCATCCCCATCAAACCTTCTCTCTGGCAATGGCATGGATTTAAATGGTGTGAGCAGTATTATTTCACCACTTTATTGACATTTGGCTCCAAGAGCAGTCCCTGGCTTTTTATTTTTGCCTCAGCTCTCAATTGGGTATTATCCAATAGCAAAGGGTGTCATAAGGTTATTCATTACTTGGACGATTTTTTTGTTATTATTATTTTGCATGTTATTGGAAAGCCCTGCGCAGGCTTCCAAGGACATTGTAGCACTCACAGAACTATTTGGGGATTTGAACGTTCCCGTAGCTGCCCACAAGGCAGAAGGGCCTTCCACTGTGATTACCTTTTTAGGTATTACCTTAGACTCTGACCGCATGGTTGCCAGTTTGCCTCAAGAAAAACTGGATAGGATTCAAGGCATTATTCATAAGCTGGTCAGGTCCCCTGTGTGCTCCAAGAAGGATTTGCAGTCACTGTTAGGCATGCTTAACTTTGCTATGAGGATTATTCCTTAAGGCAGGTCATTTGTTTCTAGGTTATTGGCTCTTCTTCCCCTGTACCAGGACACTGATTCGCCTGTGAAATTACAAGCCGATGCTTGTACAGATCAGTTCTTGTGCAATTGGAACAGGATCTCCACGTTTATTCATCTACCTACGACCATGTCCTCCAGAATTTTTTCGGATGCAGCAGCCTCAGTGGGTTTTTCAGCTATTTTTGGATGTCAGTGACCCCCCGAGTTGTTCAATATCTCCAGGTTTGCTCAGACGTCTGCGCTGTTTGAAATTTATCTGATAGTGGCAGCTGCAGTCACTTGGGGGCCCACTTGGTCTGGGCACAGTTGTTTTCTTTACCGATAACTCAGCCACAGCCAAGATTATCAATAAAGAAATATCTGGGTCACTTCTGATAATGTCATTCATGCCCAGGTTGACGTGGTTGGGCCTCATGTATAATTTTCATTTTTAGGGGGAGTTTATAAGCGGTTTTAATGTGGCTTATTTTGATTTCCGACATTTCTTCCTACAGCATCCAGAAGTGGATCTGGTGGGCGAACCGGTTCCACCTTTTTCCCTGATGACGTTGGATTAGACGTTCTTAGGGGGCAGGCTACTGACCTGGTGAATGTGTCGCTATCAAGGAACACTCTCAGGGCGTACAAGACAGCGTGGGGGTGTTTTTGTAATTTTGTGTCCCTCTATCCCTGTAACTGGGTTGGGGGTGTCAAGTACATGATGGCTTTCACGGCCTATTGTCATGGCAAGTTACCCCTTTTCTTTCAATGCCATCAAATTGTACCTTTCAGGTTTTCAGCACCTCTTGGCTCTTCACAATCCTGACAGACCATCCATTTTTGCAGCTCATCCTATTAAAGCCATTTTAAAAGGTATCCAGAAGAGTCAGGGACAGGCTCGGTTGACCCGCATGCCTATCTCCAGCCAGATCTTCTGTGGGCTAGCAGATTTGTTGTCTCTTTCACCCTTTGGTTTATGTCCCAGCCTCGTCCTCAAGGCAGCTGTTTTCCTCAGACGCGAGAAGGTGTCCCAGGCCGGTCATAACGCACCTGTACTCCTCAAAGGTATTCTCACCAGGTTACCTGACCATTTTTCACTTCAACTCCCCAACAATAAAAATCGGCAGACAGGTCAGGGTTTTCGTGATCAATTATTACAAAACCAATGCTTTCTGGTGTCCTGTCTTGGACCAGCTCTCCTCCCTGTTTGCAGCAGCCCTGCTAGATAGCCAATAACTCCCTTTCGCAGTCTCTTGCTTCCAGTCAGTTCATCTCACATGTCAGAATTTTGATTGCTAAGTTGGGGCTAAACCCAAAACAGTTTTCAGGTTATTCCTTTAGGATAGAGGTGGCGTCCGCTTCCAAACAGGGGGTCCCATCCCATGTCATCAAATACATGGGATGCTGGCAATCGTCTTGTTACAGTCATTACATTCCTGATCCCCACGTAGAAGTTAAACAAGCTTTTGCAACTTTGCTGGACTAGTTGTTAGGTTTCCATTAAACTTCACATTTCTGTACCTAGCTCGTGTCTTTTTGCCCTCTTTTAACCACTTCAGCCCCGGAGGATTTGGCTGCTCAATAACCAGAGCACTTTTTACAATTTGGCACTGTGCTGCTTTAACTGGTATTTGCGTGGTCATGCAATGCTGTACCCAAACAAAATGTGCCTCCTTTTTTCCCACAAATAGAGCTTTCTTTTGATGGTATTTGATTGCCTCTGCAATTTTTATTTTTTTGTGATATAAACAGAAGAAGATCGAAAATTTTGAAAAAAAATCACATTTTCTACTTTTTGTTAATAAAAAAATCCAATAAACTCAATTTTAGTCATACATTTAGTACAAAATGTATTCAGCCACGTGTCTTTAGTAAAAAAAAAATGTCAATAAGCGTATATTTATTGGTTTGCACAAAAGTTATAGCGTCTACAAACTAGGGTACATTTTCTGGAATTTACGCAGCTTTTAGTTTGACTGCCTATCGCATTTCTTGAGGTGCTAAAATGGCAGGGCAGTACAAGGCATTGTAGGCATATTTTGCCACAAGTTTTGAGAATATTACAATTCTTTTTTATTTATTTATTTTTTACACAAAGTCCCACATTTGTGGGACTTTTTGGCAGTCTAACCACATACAGGACCCCGGAAACCAATCACCGCCTTCAGGCTTTCTAAGGTTGTATATTTTTTGATGAAGTCAGAGAAAGGGAATATGGGGATTATGACGGTGCCAGGAAAAACACAGTATATTTTTTAAAATAAATAATTTTTATTAAGACATATCATGTATATAAAAAATATAAACAGAAAGATTACAAAATCAAGGTGTGCATGAATGCTAAAAACATATCTGTAGTGAACTTCACAGGGCTTGGCCTCATGGGTGTGACGGCCAATGCGAAGGGTAGGTATTTTAATTATCCGACATGTTTCGCCAGTATTGGCTTCTTCAGGGATAGGTTGTTATTACCTAGAACGCTACAATAATTCTGTGAAAATAACATAACAATCAGTAGATATAATCGAATGAATGATACAGTAGAAAAAATCATTTAAATAGATATATATATATATGTTTGCGAGCTGACAGTATAGACTGACCTCCACCACCATCCAAAGGGCACCAAGAAAAAGTCCCCACACAACATCGGGCAGCCCAGAGATTCCCATCCCGAAACAATCACCCAACCAGACATTCTATAGATGGAAATGAGATACCTGCAAGTCACCAGGGGGGGGGGCCTCCACACACCTCCAGCACTAAACCTCCAGCCAAGATCACAATAGGTAGCTGCAGGGGGCAGTAAAAAGGCCCTGGCCAAGTATATATCTAAAGAGGTATAAATTATTTAGAATAAGATCATTTATGATAATGTCATATTTTTCAAATTTTTTCAAAGAAGTTATATAAGTTCCAATAATTGGTGGAGAAAATTCATTATATGGGACTAAAGAGTCTCCAATTAATGTACTTACAAAATAGTGCTCTTTAAAGTGAATGGCAGGACACCGATAAGTCCTTCAGCTTAGAGAGAAACTTTAAGCAACAATAGGAGACGTATCTCTATGATTTGCATAAACAAGAGAGGAGTTTATATGCCACTTGTAAGATTATCTGGGGGGGAGAAGGTATAATCACAAAATGCACTTTGGTTGATCCATAGATAGATTACAACAGCGAAAAGCAAGGTAAGTACACACTTACCATTGAGTAGATATAAAGCGAAATGCTGGGCTAAGTAAAGCCTGCAGCCAGTGATAACACTAGATAGGAAAAACCAAAAAGCAAAGGATAGTAAGAACAAGAAGTAAGTCAGTTAAGGCGCCAAGCATTAAGGGTCCATACTAGTACCTACCCAGTCAAGTGGTGATTGATACGTCGGTGTCCTGTGACATCCCTGGCGAGTGTGCTGGCCTGGGATGCCGGCGTTCTTATGCCCCCCACACACGCGCGGCGTCTGACGTCACCGCACGTGTGCGCGGACAAAGGAAGCCACGGCGCATGCGCCCACCGCAAATCCGTCCCGGCCTACAAGATCCAGAAGGCATTGCGGTGGTGTCCATGGTGATGTGATCAACATCACAGACAGGACGCGGTGTCAGACGCCGCATAGAGCGGAGTGATACCTGGAAAAGAATAGAAATTTCCAATGCGTCGTGGCTAAGGTGGGCGGAGGGAATTCCCTAAGCCCTTGGGTGTCCATACAGCTAAGTGTGTCCCCGGTAGGAGGCTAAAAGTACCGGATGAAGTGCATAAACCCCACATCGGGAAGCAGGGACTCAGGGACAATAGAGCAACCAGAAAAGGGATTGAGAGGGAATAAGGGAAGAAAAGGAGAAAAGGAAGGAAATGGGCCCGAAAGTGGAAAGACAGGAGAGGAAAGAGGCAAGGGAGGGGGGGAGAATAAAAAGAGAAAGGAGGGGAAGAAAGGGAATGGGAAGGGAAAAAGAAAGCCCGAGCATCCGAGGGCACGGGGACGTTATCGAGGCACGCAGAGGGAGAAGGTGAAGCTGGGCGAGAACAGTCCAGGGACATGGGTAAAACCCCAAAGAAGCGCCTGCACACTAGGCATGAAATTGGGACAGATTACAAAAAGAAGGATAAAGAAGGGGGGGGGGGGGGGTTTTGTCCCTAGAGTGTGCTCACACAAGTCGCCCTGACAGCTCGCAAAAACCATACATAGGTAATAATGATAAAGATTCATAAACTGTCGATCAAACAGAAAAGTCAACATATAATTTACAATAATGTACAAAATAATGAAGTAAGTGTCTTAACTAAACATACATATACCGTGATGTATCCCATGATAAGAGAAAGTATATTTTTTCCTCCCAAAGGAAAAGGAAAGGAAGGGAAAGGGGGGGGCCTGTGTCCCAATCCAACACAGCCAACTTATACATGGAGAGGGCTAAGGGGAGGATTATGAAGAAAACACATAAATAAAGTAAATGGATACAGTAAAACTTGATATAGTCCACATCGCAGAAAAGTTTTTTATAAGAAAGGTTTGAAACTAATATTTTCATTGAGCCCAGGATATCTGGTGGCATCCAAAATGTGTATCCACTTGGTTTCTAACTGTAAAAGTTTCTGATCAATATCTCCACCCCTTACATGTACAGGGATGTGTTCTAATGCTGTAAATCCTATAACATGGGGATTAAACTCATGATACTGTGCTATATGTCGATTAATAGAGGTAGAAGTCTTCCCTTTCAATAAGGGCTTGATATGGTCTCGAATCCTTACACAAAATTGGCGTTTGGTTTTACCCACATAGTAACTGCCACAGAGGCATGTGGCAAGATATACTACACCAATAGTCTGGCACGTAACTTTGTGTTTAATTTTGTATGTTTGGCCATTGGGAAGCGGTTTTTCGCATGTATCGTAGATGAACTCACATGTGTCGCAGTGGCCACAAGGAAATGTGCCATGCACAGTTGAAAGACACTCAAGTTTAGATGTATGGTGACTCGCCGTGACTTTATCCCGTAGGGATGGAGAGCGACGGTAAGTAATTTGAGGCTGAGACTGAATGTATTTTTTGATGGTATTGTCTGCTGTCAGGAGGGGCCAAAATTTACATAAAATGTCTCTTATTTCCTTGTGATGTTGGGAATATTGGGTTATAACCCGGACAGGCTGGACATTATCCCTATTTTTAGTAGAAAATATCAGTTTTTTACGATCCAATTTTCTAACTTTGTTGAAGGCCTGCTTTAGCAGGTTATGACTATAACCTCTTCTTTTTAGTCTTTCGTAAAGTTCATGTGAGGCCTTAAAGAAGTCACTTTCATCCGTACAGTTTCGTCTGATACGCAAGTATTGGCTGTAAGGAATGCTGTTGAGCAATGGTTTGGGATGGGCACTGTCAGCATGTAAAATAGTGTTCCCTGATGTTTCTTTACGAAACAAAGACGAGGAAAGATTTCCTTCAGAGTCCAATCGTATTTCCAGGTCAAGGAAAGTGATCCTTGTCTGGCTACACTCCATTGTGAACTTAAGATTATACGAGTTAACCGCAAGAGTGTCTATAAATCTCGAGAGATGTTCTCGAGTACCTGTCCAAAAGAAAATGATATCGTCTATATACCTGTGCCACGAGGTAACGTGGCACAGGAATTCGACCAAATCATGATTGGAAAAAAGGTCTTTTTCGAACCCCCCCAGGTACAAGTTGGCGTAGGATGGCGCACATTTAGTGCCCATGGCCACGCCTTGTACCTGGAGGAAGTGGGAAGTACCAAATACAAAGTGGTTACGTGTTAGGATAAATTTCAGGAGGTCAACAACAAATTGGTTGTATGCCTCAGAGCTAGGGCCTCTATCTTGTAGCAGTTTAGAAATAACTTGAGTGCCAGTATCATGAGGTATCGTGTTATACAGACTTTCTACATCCAAAGCCACCATCCACGTGTTTCCTGGAAGCTTTAGATTCTCAAGAACACGGAGAAGGTGTACTGTATCCTGTATATATGAAGGAAGAGCCTGAACATGTGGGCTCAGGTACTTGTCCACCAAAGCACTCGCATTTTCTGTCAAGCTTGAACATCCTGATATAATTGGGCGCCCAGGGGGATTTTTTAGAGACTTATGAAGTTTGGGCAAGGCATAGAACGTAGGTATTCTTCCATCTTTGACATTTAGGAATTTCCAAGTGTTAATGTCTATGATTCCCTTCTGGTAAGCAGAAAAGATGAGTTCATAATATTCGCAAGCGTAATTTTCAATAAGTGTACGTGAGATGGGTCTATACCAATCAGGGTTGTCAAGGATGTTGCGGCACATGATTTCATATGCCGCAACATCCATGACAACCACATTACCACCCTTATCCGCAGGCTTTATAACTAAGCCAGCGTGGTTTTGAAGAGATCTCAAGGCCTGTCTTTGGGCTCCAGACAAATTAGAGGAACGTGAAGTGGAAAAATCGGTATCTCTGATGGTCTTAGTTATTTGTTCAACGAATGCCCAGATGTTGGGATTCGTGGAAAGGTTAGGAAAATTAGTAGATTTGGGTTTGAAGGATAAGGGAGGAGGGAAGGATACTCCAGAGGCAACGATGCCGTGGTCATCAGATTGCCACTCACATTCGTCCTCTGTACCACCTTCTTCAAGAAGTGTTAACAGGTCTTCGACGGCCTGGATTTCGGCCACCGTGGGAACAGTATTGTCTGAAGCTGAGGCTACCGTGGAAGTAACCGTTGTTTTATCAAAAATGACCTTATACATCAATTTTCTTGCAAACAGTTGTATGTCTTTGACAAATCGAAACTTGTCAAATTCTGCTGAAGGACAGAAGGTGAGGCCTAATTTTAAAACTTTTATTTGATGTTTAGTTAAAGGAAAAGACGAGAGATTGACCACATCTAGGTCAAGGGTATTAGATACAGGAGTAGTAGGGGCTATAGAGTTGGGCTCTGGGTTGAGTCCAAGGCTTGGGATAAAAAAATAGGAGCTAACTTGGGATCAATCGACTGGGATGCTGTGGGAAACATAGTAGTTAAAGTAGGTTCACTTACCCGTCTTGCCATAGAAACAGGAGGTGCAGGTGGTGCCAGAGTGGTGATAGGAAGTGCTGAGTGAGAGGTACGAGTGGAGGTTAGTGGTGGTCGTGGTAGTGCTCGCGTGAGTGGGGTGGAAGTGCTCGTGGTTTTAGGTCGGGCCCCAAGGGGCTTAGTAGAGTGCGTAGTTCCAAAAGTGCGTCGAATAGAATCTGTAGAGGAAGTAGGTAAGTCATTCTTTCTTTTTTTAGGAATTCCATCTTGTGAAAGCTCGCGATAGATGGTAGATGAGCTAGAGGAAAAGGAGGTAGAAAAAACATTAGGTACTTCAGTGTTGTTTTTAGGTGCATTCTCCGGGTTTGATTTAGTGAAAGGTTTTTTGGGGGTATTTCCATCCCATCTATAGGCGTAGCCATTGGTATGGGCGAGTTTGTCCCGCAGAAACTTGTTTTCTTTGGCATTAATTATGTCTATTGTGTATTCCTCGAGGTGAGCGCGGAGGTCCTTCTCCCTCTGGGCAAATCTCGAGGAGGCTACATCTGCCACCCGATCCACAAGCCATTCGTTAATAGAGACATCCAGAACTGCCAATTCCTTGTCATATTCCTCACAAAGCGTAAAAATCATATTAAAAGAGCACATTTGTAAGTTATCTTCCCAAATCTTTTTAAGGGGGTCAGAGATTTTTTTAATATTGGGGAATATCTGGATTCTAAGTCCCCAGGGGACAATCTGATTCTCAACGTATTTTTCAAAGTAAGTTTTGTGCCAATAGACACGAACCTTCTTTTCCAACAAACGTTGCAATCTAATAAAGTATTTGTCTAGCTCAATGTCGGAGACATTTGAGCTAGTATGTGACGTTTGAATTTTTGTCATGAGGTCCTCCCACCCTGCCCCACAAAAATCAGCCATGGTTTCAGAGGGAACAGCGAAAAATGTATGCAGAAATTACACCGTATTACAGTATATCAGCTTCAAAAATTAGAAAAGATTAGTTTAGAGCACAAAATAGGACAATTTTTAGAAAGTAGTTAATACACAGTAATAAATAAGTGCATGTCCTGGCACAGACATAGATATAAGCATGAGAGGATAGCCCAGCCTGAAAGATGTGTATTAAAACACTGAAATTTCAGGATAAGAGTCCAGAAAAACCTGCGGATAAGGGTGGTAATGTGGTTGTCATGGTTGTCATGGATGTTGCGGCATATGAAATCATGTGCCGCAACATCCTTGACAACCCTGATTGGTATAGACCCATCTCATGTACACTTATTGAAAATTACGCTTGCGAATATTATGAACTCATCTTTTCTGCTTACCAGAAGGGAATCATAGACATTAACACTTGGAAATTCCTAAATGTCAAAGATGGAAGAATACCTACGTTCTATGCCTTGCCCAAACTTCATAAGTCTCTAAAAAATCCCCCTGGGCGCCCAATTATATCAGGATGTTCAAGCTTGACAGAAAATGCGAGTGCTTTGGTGGACAAGTACCTGAGCCCACATGTTCAGGCTCTTCCTTCATATATACAGGATACAGTACACCTTCTCCGTGTTCTTGAGAATCTAAAGCTTCCAGGAAACACGTGGATGGTGGCTTTGGATGTAGAAAGTCTGTATAACACGATACCTCATGATACTGGCACTCAAGTTATTTCTAAACTGCTACAAGATAGAGGCCCTAGCTCTGAGGCATACAACCAATTTGTTGTTGACCTCCTGAAATTTATCCTAACACGTAACCACTTTGTATTTGGTACTTCCCACTTCCTCCAGGTACAAGGCGTGGCCATGGGCACTAAATGTGCGCCATCCTACGCCAACTTGTACCTGGGGGGGTGGGAAAAAGACCTTTTTTCCAATCATGATTTGGTCGAATTCCTGTGCCACGTTACCTCGTGGCACAGGTATATAGACGATATCATTTTCTTTTGGACAGGTACTCGAGAACATCTCTCGAGATTTATAGACACTCTTGCGGTTAACTCGTATAATCTTAAGTTCACAATGGAGTGTAGCCAGACAAGGATCACTTTCCTTGACCTGGAAATACGATTGGACTCTGAAGGAAATCTTTCCTCGTCTTTGTCTCGTAAAGAAACATCAGGGAACACTATTTTACATGCTGACAGTGCCCATCCCAAACCATTGCTCAACAGCATTCCTTACAGCCAATACTTGCGTATCAGACGAAACTGTACGGATGAAAGTGACTTCTTTAAGGCCTCACATGAACTTTACGAAAGACTAAAAAGAAGAGGTTATAGTCATAACCTGCTAAAGCAGGCCTTCAACAAAGTTAGAAAATTGGATCGTAAAAAACTGATATTTTCTACTAAAAATAGGGATAATGTCCAGCCTGTCCGGGTTATAACCCAATATTCCCAACATCACAAGGAAATAAGAGACATTTTATGTAAATTTTGGCCCCTCCTGACAGCAGACAATACCATCAAAAAATACATTCAGTCTCAGCCTCAAATTACTTACCGTCGCTCTCCATCCCTACGGGATAAAGTCACGGCGAGTCACCATACATCTAAACTTGAGTGTCTTTCAACTGTGCATGGCACATTTCCTTGTGGCCACTGCGACACATGTGAGTTCATCTACGATACATGCGAAAAACCGCTTCCCAATGGCCAAACATACAAAATTAAACACAAAGTTACGTGCCAGACTATTGGTGTAGTATATCTTGCCACATGCCTCTGTGGCAGTTACTATGTGGGTAAAACCAAACGCCAATTTTGTGTAAGGATTCGAGACCATATCAAGCCCTTATTGAAAGGGAAGACTTCTACCTCTATTAATCGACATATAGCACAGTATCATGAGTTTAATCCCCATGTTATAGGATTTACAGCATTAGAACACATCCCTGTACATGTAAGGGGTGGAGATATTGATCAGAAACTTTTACAGTTAGAAACCAAGTGGATACACATTTTGGATGCCACCAGATATCCTGGGCTCAATGAAAATATTAGTTTCAAACCTTTCTTATAAAAAACTTTTCTGCGATGTGGACTATATCAAGTTTTACTGTATCCATTTACTTTATTTATGTGTTTTCTTCATAATCCTCCCCTTAGCCCTCTCCATGTATAAGTTGGCTGTGTTGGATTGGGACACAGGCCCCCCCCTTTCCCTTCCTTTCCTTTTCCTTTGGGAGGAAAAAATATACTTTCTCTTATCATGGGATACATCACGGTATATGTATGTTTAGTTAAGACACTTACTTCATTATTTTGTACATTATTGTAAATTATATGTTGACTTTTCTGTTTGATCGACAGTTTATGAATCTTTATCATTATTACCTATGTATGGTTTTTGCGAGCTGTCAGGGCGACTTGTGTGAGCACACTCTAGGGACAAAACCCCCCCCCCCCCCCCCCCTTCTTTATCCTTCTTTTTGTAATCTGTCCCAATTTCATGCCTAGTGTGCAGGCGCTTCTTTGGGGTTTTACCCATGTCCCTGGACTGTTCTCGCCCAGCTTCACCTTCTCCCTCTGCGTGCCTCGATAACGTCCCCGTGCCCTCGGATGCTCGGGCTTTCTTTTTCCCTTCCCATTCCCTTTCTTCCCCTCCTTTCTCTTTTTATTCTCCCCCCCTCCCTTGCCTCTTTCCTCTCCTGTCTTTCCACTTTCGGGCCCATTTCCTTCCTTTTCTCCTTTTCTTCCCTTATTCCCTCTCAATCCCTTTTCTGGTTGCTCTATTGTCCCTGAGTCCCTGCTTCCCGATGTGGGGTTTATGCACTTCATCCGGTACTTTTAGCCTCCTACCGGGGACACACTTAGCTGTATGGACACCCAAGGGCTTAGGGAATTCCCTCCGCCCACCTTAGCCACGACGCATTGGAAATTTCTATTCTTTTCCAGGTATCACTCCGCTCTATGCGGCGTCTGACACCGCGTCCTGTCTGTGATGTTGATCACATCACCATGGACACCACCGCAATGCCTTCTGGATCTTGTAGGCCGGGACGGATTTGCGGTGGGCGCATGCGCCGTGGCTTCCTTTGTCCGCGCACACGTGCGGTGACGTCAGACGCCGCGCGTGTGTGGGGGGCATAAGAACGCCGGCATCCCAGGCCAGCACACTCGCCAGGGATGTCACAGGACACCGACGTATCAATCACCACTTGACTGGGTAGGTACTAGTATGGACCCTTAATGCTTGGCGCCTTAACTGACTTACTTCTTGTTCTTACTATCCTTTGCTTTTTGGTTTTTCCTATCTAGTGTTATCACTGGCTGCAGGCTTTACTTAGCCCAGCATTTCGCTTTATATCTACTCAATGGTAAGTGTGTACTTACCTTGCTTTTCGCTGTTGTAATCTATCTATGGATCAACCAAAGTGCATTTTGTGATTATACCTTCTCCCCCCCAGATAATCTTACAAGTGGCATATAAACTCCTCTCTTGTTTATGCAAATCATAGAGATACGTCTCCTATTGTTGCTTAAAGTTTCTCTCTAAGCTGAAGGACTTATCGGTGTCCTGCCATTCACTTTAAAGAGCACTATTTTGTAAGTACATTAATTGGAGACTCTTTAGTCCCATATAATGAATTTTCTCCACCAATTATTGGAACTTATATAACTTCTTTGAAAAAAAATTTGAAAAATATGACATTATCATAAATGATCTTATTCTAAATAATTTATACCTCTTTAGATATATACTTGGCCAGGGCCTTTTTACTGCCCCCTGCAGCTACCTATTGTGATCTTGGCTGGAGGTTTAGTGCTGGAGGTGTGTGGAGGCCCCCCCCCCTGGTGACTTGCAGGTATCTCATTTCCATCTATAGAATGTCTGGTTGGGTGATTGTTTCGGGATGGGGATCTCTGGGCTGCCCGATGTTGTGTGGGGACTTTTTCTTGGTGCCCTTTGGATGGTGGTGGAGGTCAGTCTATACTGTCAGCTCGCAAACATATATATATATATCTATTTAAATGATTTTTTCTACTGTATCATTCATTCGATTATATCTACTGATTGTTATGTTATTTTCACAGAATTATTGTAGCGTTCTAGGTATTAACAACCTATCCCTGAAGAAGCCAATACTGGCGAAACATGTCGGATAATTAAAATACCTACCCTTCGCATTGGCCGTCACACCCATGAGGCCAAGCCCTGTGAAGTTCACTACAGATATGTTTTTAGCATTCATGCACACCTTGATTTTGTAATCTTTCTGTTTATATTTTTTATATACATGATATGTCTTAATAAAAATTATTTATTTTAAAAAATATACTGTGTTTTTCCTGGCACCGTCATAATCCCCATATTCCCTTTCTCTGACTTCATCATTAGATTTTTGGGATGAGGTGCTGTATCACACTGAGGACCGCCCAGCCACATAGTAATTTTTGTATATTTTTTATTTCACTCACTGCCTATCAGTTTCGGAGGCCATGAAATGCCCAGATAGCACAACACCCCCCCCCCCCCCCCCCAAATGACCCCATTTTGGAAAGTAAGTAGTAGTTTTGAAGATTGAAAAAAAGAACAAAAAAAAAATTTCTTTTCTTTTTTCATTTTCAAAAATAAATGAGAGCTGCAAACTACTTACCATGCCTTTTAGCAAATACCTTGGGGTGTCTACTTTACAAAATGGTGTCATTTGGGGGGGGTTGTGCTATCTGGACATTTCAGGGCCTCCGTAACTGTGAAGGGTAGTGAGGAGTAAAATCACAATTTTACGCCTTTTGAAAACCTGAAGGCAGTGCTTGGTTTTTGGGGTCCTGTACACGGCTAGGCTCCCAAAAAGTCTCACACATGTGGTATCCCCATACTCAGGAGAAGCAGCAGAATGTATTTTGGGGTGTAATTCCACATATAACCATGCCATGTTTGAAAACATGCCTCTCAGCAAAGAGCTTGAAGTGTCTTCTTTCCAAAATGGGGTCACTTGGGGGGGGGGTTGAACTGTCCTGCATTTTATGCACAACATTAGAAGCTTATGTCACACATCACCCACTCTTCTAACCACTTGAAGGCATAGCCCTTTCTGACACTTTTTGATTACATGAAAATTTTTTTTTTTTTTTCTAGAAAATTACTTTGAACCCCAAACATTATATATTTGTTTAAAGAAAAAGGCCCTACAGATTAAAATGGTTGGTGTTGCAACTTTTTTTTTCACACAGTATTCGCGCACTTTTTTAAAAATTTGAATGCACTAAAACATACTATATTGCCCAAATGTTTGATGAAATAAAAAAGATGATCTTATGCCGAGTACATGGATACCAAACACGACATGTTTTAAAATTGTGCACAAACATACAGCGACAAACTACATCCATTTTTAAAAGCCTTTAAAATCCTTTACAGGTTACCACTTTAGTTTTACAGAGGAGGTCTACTGCTAAAATTACTGCCTTCGATCTGACATTCGCGGTGATACCTCACATGCATGGTGCAATTGCTGTTTACATATGACACCAGACCGACGCTTGCGTTCCCCTTTGGCGTGAGCACGGGAGGACAGGGGTGCTTTTTATTTCGCTTTTCTGTTTTATTTTTAAACTGTTCCTTTTCATTTTTTTTATCATTTTTATTGTTATCTCAGGGAATGTAAATATCCCCTATGATAGCAATAGGTAGTGACAGGTACTCCTTTTTAAAAAAATTGGGGTCTATTAGACCCTAGATATCTCCTCTGCCCTCAAAGCATCTGACCACACCGAGATTGTTGTGATAAAATACTTTCCCAATTTCCCAATGGCACTGTTTATATCCAGCGACACCTAAGTCATGAAATGCTCATAGCTTCCATTTTTTTTGGCCATAGAGATGATTGGAGCCATTCTGGTCACTGATCAGCTCTAGGGTCAGCTGGTGGAATCACCGGCTGCATTCTCGGGTTCCCTGTTGGGACAGGAGAGCCCAAGAAAACCATGGAAGACGGTGGGAGGGGTGGGAACATTCCCTCCAATGGCTTGTAAAAGCAGTCTACAGACTAATTAGCCACTAGGAATGCTTTTACGTGAAAGCTGACCACTGGCTGAAAAGAATGATACCAAGATGATACCTAAACCTGCAGGCATCATTCTGTTATATCCACTCAAAGTCCAGCAACATAGCAGTACGTTGCTGGTCCTTGTTGAGCATATATTGTAATGTTCTTTTTTTTTCATGCAGCCTGTGGGCTGAACGCAAAAAAGAAATTGATTGGTGGGTATGCCCACCATTAGCATACTGCCCTTCATCCACCCACTTCTAATAATGGGCATACATGCACCATTTTTGTTTTAACAGTGGTGGTGAAATCACCTCCTACAGCGCTGGAGTCGCTGATTTTCGTATCGTGAGAGCAAACGCTGTTGCTGTCAAGATAAATAAATCAGTGCTGCAGCTGAATGGCGTACCTGAAAAGCAAACAATGGTAACGATAAAACATTAACTCAATAAAACAACTTGATTATTTTTAATGCAATCTGTGCCTAAAAAATATATGCCAAAGCATGGGGGCAACCTGCCCCTAATGTTAGGAGCAAATCTTTCCTCCGCCCCTGCCTATATTCTTCGGCATATATGCTCTTTTTTTTTTAACTGTTGTGGTGAAATCACCTCCTACAGCACTGGAGTCATGGCTTTACGTATTGTGGGAGCAAACACTGTTGCTGTCAGAATAAATAAACCCATGCTGCAGCTGAATGGTGTACCTGCTAAGCAAATTATGGTTAACGATAAAACAAAGTAGCATTACAGTAAAACAGTAAGACACAACATACCTGCAAAACAAATACAGTAAAACATTAGTTCTAAAATACAGTAACAATAGAGACAACAATAGATATAGAACAATAGAGAGCGGACAATAGAGAGTGAACATAAGAGAGAGAACAATAAAGAGAGAAGAAAAATAAAACCACAACTATTTTTGGCTTTTTTTAATTTTTTTGTGTTTTTGTGTGTTTTTATTTATTTTATTTATTTATTTATTTATTTATTTTGCACTTATATAAACTGTAAATGTTCCAGATTAGGGTTTCTCAAAATTTGATGGCATCTCATCTTTGAGACCCTGTGTAAGTGTGCCTAGGACTGTGCAATGCTGTACCCTACGCTAATACTCCACTAGTGTGTGGTAGTGTTCGAAACAGTCACCAATGCAAAGATCAGATTGGTCAGGACAGGTGGGACAATAAAAGCGGGTGTCACACCTATATCCGCGCTTTCTCTGGACACAACATCTTCTTTGGGGATTTCTTTGGGTAGGGGTACCAGGGAGGACATACGGAAAATGCCTCTCGTGCAGCTGGCTCACTGCATTTGGATTGGGAAGTTGGGCCACAGCACTGTCTGGAAACAGAAGGGCTGTGATCTCTTCCTGGAATTTAAGGAAGGATCCAGTTCATTCTGAAGCTTTGTATAGCACATAAGCATTCATCAGAGCCAACTGGAATAAGTATACAGACACTTTTTTATACCAGCGTCTGGCCTTACAGGCAATTAGGTACAGCGCCAGCAACTGGTCGTTGAGGTCCACCTCTCCCATATTAGGGATATATTCGTGGACACAGAGGGGTTTCTCTACGCCAATCGCCGTAAGAATTTGGACCGTATTGTCTGCATGAAGGGAGGACAGAACGAAAACATTCTTATTTTCCCTCCACTTCTCAGCGAGCAAATTATTACATCTCAAGCAGGCTCTCTCCTCCAGCCTAAGACGGGAATCTACAAGCCGCTGGGGTAAGCCCCGGTGATTAGACTGGACAGTGCCACATGCGCCAATTCCATGAACAAACAAGTGACTAAAAAGTGGCACGCTTGTGTAAGAATTGTCCACATACAAGTGGTACCCCTTTCCAAATAAGGGTGACACCAAGTCCCACAGAATCTTACCAGTGCTCCCTATGTAGTCTGGGCAGTTCTCGGGCTCTATGTAACTATCTCTTCCCTTGTAAACCATAAAACTATATGTATAACCTGTTGCCCTGTCACAGAGATTATACATCTTGACCCCATTTCTGGCACACTTGCTAGGAAGATACTGTTTGAATGACAAGCGGCCAAAAAACTTAATCAGGGAGGCAGACAACTTGATTGGGAGTAAACAAGGCTGCAAGCTGCTGGTTGAAGTGGTTTATTAGGGGCCGAATTTTGTAGAGCCGATCGTATTCAGGGTTACCCCGAGGACAACAGAGTTCATTGTCATTGAAATGCATGAACCTCAAGATCTGCTTGTATCATGTCCTGGTCATGGAGGCAGAGAACAAGGGCATATTGTGAATTGGGTCAGTGGACCAATATGACTGCAACTCACTTTTTTTAGTTATGCCCATGAGGAGGGATAGGCCCAGGAAGGTCTTAAAATTCGGATACCATTTAGGTTTCCAATCTCTGGCAAGGGTCAGCTGGGGATTAGCTGCGATGAATTGACCAGCATACAAATTGCTTTGGTCCACAATAGATCTATAGAGATCTTCCATGAAAAACAGCAAATAAAAATCAAGTGACGTAAAATCAACTGTTTCCACCTGAATTCCGGCCAGTGAATGGGGGAAGTATGGGTGCTGCAGAAGTAGTGGGCTCCCAATTTGGATTGGAAAATACAGCAGAAAGGGCACTATGGGCTCGACTGACCTGTCTTTGTCTTCTTGATGGCTGCGGGACACTAGTTGTGCTAGCCACCTCACAGGCTTGAACTGCACTTATGGGACTCGATGACCAGGATGAACAAGGCCGCTGGTGCTTGCCAGTTCACCAGAAGGATAAGCGGCACTAGTGCTGGCTCCCTGCTCCATACAAGAGCCCTGCGGTTCTTGCACCTCAACAACAGCAGAAGAAGGGGGTCAGGAACGCCTGACCCCGGCAGGGACCACTACTCCGTTATCAGAACTTTCTGTCAGGGTGTCGCTGCTGTCTACGGGTTCGTATTCTGAGCCTGAATATGACAGATGGGTGAGTTCCTCTTCACTCTCATCTGTCATGCTCAGAAACGTGAAGGCCTCTTCACTAGTGTACCTTCAATTGGACATTTTGGCCGCTAAATTTACTGGTACACTAGTGAGACTCACAGGAAAAATGAGCACCCGACTGCTTCCAATACTACCAAAAAAAAGTTAGCATTCACAGGGATCAGGCCTGACTCTGCTAATGCTGCAGTTATGTGTGTTGTGTTTTGTAAGTGACAGTAGTCGATTGATACTGCACTTGGGTGGGCTGGGTGCAGGTGCTAGCTTGTATCTGGGCTGATCCCGCTAACACTGCGTTTTTGGCAAACCTAAACTACCAGGGATGCTAGTATAGATCTGATCAGATCAGATATTGATCCGTTCAGACACTATGCTACTAAGGTAAGTGTATGATGCGTGCGTAGGTATTAGCGCTACTGGTACTAATCTGACGCTGCCTGGGGCAACGCAGACCCTAACTGACTCTAAAACCTAACTGATATCACCCGCCGGGTGATCAGGGGGTTAAACCTTTTATTAGGTTATTACTGACCAGCGTCACCCGTGACACTAATACGGCAATCACTGGTGACAGGGGGTAATCAAGGGGTTAAACCCTTGTTAGGGGAGAACCCTAGACTTATCTGGGGCTACCACTAAGTACCCTAATGCTGATTAGTGTCACAAATGACACCAGTACAGTGATCAAAGAAAAATATGAACACTGCACTGGGTGACACAGTGACAGGCAGTGAAGGGGTTAACTGGGGGGGTGATCGGGGGGGTGAAATATGTGCCTACGTGTACTGTGTCAGTGTAGTGTTGGTGCAACTCACATTTGGATGTCCTCTCTCCTCTCTCTGGAACGGGAAAGAGTTCCACGAGGGGAGATGACATTACTTTCCCGGTCTGTGTTTACACTTACACATGCAGGGGAGGATTTCATTTGTCAGGACTGATCAGCAGATCCAGGCCAGAAATCACTGGCCTGGACCTGAAGACTGATCGGTTCTGAAACAAATCTGATCGTCGCGGCCGCCGTAACATTCGCCCACCCGTGCCATTCTGCCACATTCTGCCGCAGTAAAACTGTGGCGGCTGGTCGGGAGGTGGTTAATCATACTCTTACATGTGACCATGGCACACCTCAGGTCGCCTTGGTTGGGGCAATACGTTTCCAGTATCCAGACTCTGACTACAAGTGGGATTTGGCACTTTTCATTGCTACTAAATATTTTGATAATATGACTTTCCAATATGCTTATTTTTACATATGCACAGGAATCCTATTGTTTTAAACTGGCATAAAGGTTACATTACTTTGTAAAGCTGTTTCCCACGTCTTTTGTTGCTATAAGTACTGTCAATGGCTGCTTCATTGGAACACAACCTGCTAAACAGGTTTGTCATGTTTGTCTCAGATCAAAGAGTAATGGCAAAGGGAATTAGAACGTAATGTTTCAGCTTTTTGAGTTATAAATATTATTTTTAAACAGCCTTTTATTTATGTACACTGATTCAGGATTTATTTAATTGAAAATAATTAATGCTAAAATCAACATTTTTAATAAAAAATTGCATTAAATTATATATATATATATATATATATATATATATATATATATATATATATATATATATATATATATATATATATATATATATATATATATTCTCAAAAATTGTTCTCTGCTAATTCTAGCATACTTCATTACTATCTATGGTACTACAACTGTCCCATCACTGTCCTGCCACTGGTAACTATATGATCATTATTTTCATTCGTAGAACAACCTATAAATACGCCTTTTTCTTATATTCTTGTTATTTTATTTTCTCATTTACAAACGTACAGAGAACCATATACAGTAATCTACTGCAGTGCACATCAAGACCCCATCTGTTTTTTGGTCAGGATTTTGGCTGGAGTTCATTACTCCATATGCATTTTTTCATCTGGCATATTACCAAGGCCTTGGTCTTGCAATTATCTGTGGGAACCCAGTCTGGGCCCCCCCGGTTGCTTTTATCAGCGATTAGTTCATCTCTGTAAGTATAATCTCTTCAGCTGTTATACTGATATGGACTATAGCTCACTCTCTTTTCTTGTTTAACTATCATAGCTTCAACTGTTATATCAATTTATTGCTATAGTATTGTACTATTGTATTTACATCCTAGAATACTCAAGATTTTCTATACAAAAATGACATACACCTCCTAAGAAAGACTACAAGGTCCAAAACATGTCAGGCGTCATTTGCAGTATGTGCTCTTGCTAGCCCAACTTTGTCTACAGGACAGCTGAGTCTCATACTAATGTTTAGCTAAGTATATTTGTTACAAACTTTTTCATGTAATTGTATACATCTCCTTTTTACTATTTGCAATTTTATTGTATTCTTATGATAAAATACTTTTTTTACTACATTACCTGGTCTGCCTATAAAATCCAGAGGGGTATTACCGTGTCTTACCAGCACTCGCTTCTTCTTTTTTTGCTTGTCTTCTATTGGATCAGACAGACCAGGTGTCTTACACCCACCGCCAATCCCTGCCTCATTAACCTAAGAGTGGGTTAGTATGACATAACATGTTTGTTATTTTAATGAAAAAAAAAAAAAAATGAAAGCATTAGTATCACTTAGTGCTATTAGGAACTATTAGGCATAGCTGATGACATATGAAATATGACATTATCTATTTGCTAGTTTTTAATAACTTTTCGCACCACCTCTTTTCATATCTTCTGTATATAATAGAACGTAATAATACATTTTGGTAGGATAGATATTTTAAACACAGTGATTGCATCCTGTGAATCTGTATTGAAACTGAATTATTTGCAGTGTTTCAACCTGAAATATCCATAACACCCAGTCTTTTAGATTTACACTTCATGAATTTAATTTTACATGCCTGTACATTTTAAATATTGTCCTGAAAAGTGTGCTCATTCCATATCCTGATGAAATACCACGTTGTGCACAGGGGCAGTCAGTGCAGAAGTGTGTAAGTACAGTGGCAGCCAGTAAAGTGTCAGCACATTAGCAGTCAGTGGAGAAGGGTGTCACTACAGCAGCAATTAGTGGAGAATGATTAGGAGGATATTTGACAACATGAACCAGGGGCGTACCTACAGCATTTGGCACCCGGGGCAGATCCTATATCTGGCACCCTCCCCCCACCCCCCACATTAAAATGTAAAAACACCCCACTGTGCCCCCTGCATACCTCTGCATCCCCCAATATCTCTTTGTCCCTGCTGTGTACCCCCTCTCCACAACTGCACCTCTGGACCCCTCTATATTACAAAGCCCCACGCAGCTCTGGACCCTTTTATATTACACAGCCCCCTGCACCTCTTGACCCCTTTACATTACACATCACCCTGCACCTCTGGATCCCTTTCCATTACACAGCGCACCCCCTCACACACACACACACACACAGCTTTGGAACCCCTGCATGTTACACAGACCCCCCCACAGCTCTGGATCCCCTGCATGTTACACAGACCCCCCCCCACAGCTCTGGATCCCCTGCATGTTACACAGACCCCCCCCCAGCTCTGGGCCCCCTGCATGCTACATAGACCCCCCCCCACAGTTCTGAACCACATGCATGTTACACAGACCGACCCCACAGCTCTGGACCCCCTGCATGTTACACAGACCCCCTACAGGTCTGGACCGCTTGCATGTTACACAGACCCCCCCACAGCTCTGGATCCCCTGCATGTTACATAGACCCCTCACAGCTCTAGACTCCCTGCATGTTACACAGACCCCCACCCCCCACCTTTGCCACTTCCTACCTTAATCATGCAGTGGGAGAGACACAGCATTGCTGAACAGACGGCGGGAACTGCTGGAGTTAATTTTTCATATTAAGAAGCTAATGATTGGTTGCTAGGACCACCTAGCAATCAATCACCTGCTGGTTTACTTAAAAAGTTAACTCCAGTAGGTCCTCTATTAAGCGCTGCTCACTGTCTGTGGAAGGGTGTGATCCTTATGTGGTTTTGGGATTAGTGACATATTCACTAGAAGCATCTCATCTGGGAATTGGTTACCCTGTAAAATGTGGTTGTATAATTTAGTTAATCTGGGAGCTAGCATAGTTGCCAACATTGAAAAAAAAATACGCGGGACACTTTTTTGGCTGTAGGCGGAGCCGTACAATAATTAGGGGGCGGGGCATTCGTTTGTAGGCGTGGCTTAGTAAAAATTCATAAGTGCGGCGTGCGAAGCGTGCCGCGGAGGAAATCGGGCGTGGCTTACGTGAAAAGTGGGTGTGGCTTATGTGAAAAGTGGGCGTGGCTTACGTGAAAGTGGATGTGGCTTAAATGGGCGTGGCTCAAGAGGGTGTGGTTAGAGTCTGAGATGAATGAGGGATGGAGAGGGAAAGGGGGAGAAGGAAAGGGGGAGAGGGAAATGACGGGACAGCAGCCCCAGATCCTACACAATAGAAATATGTGTATTCTAGAAAGTTTAACAATCAGCAGATAAAGATACTCCAAACGCCTGGTGTTAACGCTTCAATCATCCTGGCACCATGGTTGTTATGGTGTCAGGATGATTGAAGCGCATTATTTCTATTATTACATTGTAATATAAAATTAAATCATTCAACTCACCATAATGCCGAATCAGTGGGATCCCTGAGCGTGTCACTAGCCACGTCGCCTGCCACCAGCAGAGTCTGTCCTTGCATCAGGTGCCACCAGCAGAGTCCGTCCTTGCATCAGGTGCCCCCGGCAGAGTCTGTCCTTGCATCAGGTGCCCCCGGCAGAGTCTGTCCTTGCATCAGGTGCCACCAGCAGAGTCTGTCCTTGCATCAGGTGCCACCAGCTGAGTCTGTCTTTATGTCAGGTGCCCCCGCCAGAGTCTGTCCTTGCATCAGGTGCCCCCGCCAGAGTCTGTCCTTGCATCAGGTGCCCCCGCCAGAGTCTGTATAGACCCCTTCAGTGCAGACCCCCTCCATCAGTGCAGATCCCCTCCATCAGTGCAGACCCCCTCCATCAGTGCAGACCCCCCTCAGTGCAGCCCCCCCTCTATTATTGCAGCCCCCCTCTATTAGTGCAGACCCCCTCAGTGCAGCCCCCCTCTATTAGTGCAGACCCCCTCTATTAGTGCAGCCCCCCTCTATTAGTGCAGCCCCCCTCTATTAGTGCAGCCCCCCCTCAGTGCAGCCCCCCTCTATTAGTGCAGACCCCCCCTCAGTGCAGCCCCCCCTCAGTTCAGCCCCCCTCAGTGCAGCCCCCCCTCAGTTAGTGCAGCCCCCCTCAGTTAGTGCAGCCCCCCTCAGTGCAGCCCCCCCTCAGTTAGTGCAGCCCCCCTCAGTGCAGCCCCTCTCAGTTAGTGCAGCCCCCCATTAGTGCAGCCCCCCTCAGTTAGTGCAGCCCCCTCTCAATGCAGCCGGCACCTGCTCAGTGCAGGAGCGGCCGGTGTTCTGCCGAGAAAGTTCCACTCGGCAATGGAGGTCCCCCTGTACTGCGCAGGTGCAGCGCTTGCGCAGTACGGGGCTGGGGAGCTTTCAGCAAGACACAGGGACGACGCCGTGTCTTCTGCTTGCTTCAGTGGAGAGGGGAGGGGCCGTGCATCTAAAGAAGGCGCTTCATTGGCTGCACGGATCGAGCCCCCTTCCTCTCTCCACTAAACACTATAGGAAGATAGAGCGGCGGCGCCGGCCGCCATTTTGCTGGAGCCCGCTGCTCCAAAAAAACAAAAAAACAACATTCCCGATTTTCCTTATGGAAAATCCCGATTCGGGACACTCTCCAATCGGGATGAGGGTCCCAAAATCGGGATTGTCCCAGGAAAATCGGGACTGTTGGCAACTATGAGCTAGTATTGGGGAGAATTTTTTTAAATAATTGGTGGAGTAGCCATCTGGGCCTGGGGCATGGAGGATTTAAGAGATTTAATGATTTTAATTATTTCAAGTTCAGTACAGGGTTCATTAACTGCTTGCCGACCAGCCGCTGCAGTTGTACTGCGGCAACATGACTCGGCTATGTTACGTCGCTCTCTCTGTTGGCCACTAGGGGCGCGCATGCCTGCAGTTTGCCCCCCGAGCCGATGCGAGTGCCCGGCGGTCTCGATAAACGCCGGGCTCCCGCGATTGCTGGTAACACAGCGAGACCCGAGATCTCTGTGTGTAAACACAGAGATCCCGGTTCTCTGAGGGGAGAAATAACAGATCGTCTGTTCATACAAAGTATGAACAGCGATCTGTCATCTCCTCTAGTCAGTCCCCTCCCCCCTTTAGTTAGAACACACACTAGGGAACACAATTAACCCCTTAATCGCCCTCTAGTGTTAACCCCTACACTGCCAGTGACATTTTTACAGTAATCAATGCATTTTTATAGCATTGATCGCTGTATTAATGCCAATGGTCCCAAAAATATGTCAAAATTGTCTGATGTGTCTGCCATAATGTCGCAATTATGATAAAAATCACAGATCACCGCTATTACTAGTAAAAAAAAAAATAATAATAATAATAAAAATGCTATAAATATATCCCCTTTTTTTTTAGACGCTATAACTTTTGCGCAAACTAATCAATATACGCTTATTGCGATTTTTTTTTACCAAAAATATGTAGAAGAATACATATCAGCCAAAACTGAGGGAAAAAATGTTTTTTATATATTTTTGGGGGATATTTATTATAGCAAAAAGTAAAAAATTATGCGTTTTTTTCAAAATTGTCGCTGTTTTTTGTTTATAGCTCAAAAAATTAAAAACGCACAGGTGATCAAATACCACCAAAAGAAACCGCTATTTGTGGGAAAAAGGACGTCGATTTTGTTTGGGTGCAACGTCGGATGACCGCGCAGTTGTCAGTTAAAGCGACACAGTGCCGAATCGCAAAAAGTGCTCTGGAAAGGAAGGTGGTAAAATCTTCTGGGGCTTCCTGGTGGTCCTCAAAGACCCCTCCCCCTTGGAGGACCACCAGGCTTGAGGGGAAAACGTCTATGAAAATCACGGAGGACAGGGGCATATACGTCCAAGGATGAGACCCAAGAGCGTTCCTCCGAACTGTACCCTTTCCAATGCACCAGGTACTGTATGCGCCAACGGAAGCTATGGGAGTCAACAATGGACTGTACTTCATACTCCTCATGGTTCTCAAACTGTTCAGGATGAGGACATGGCACCGAGGTGGTAAAGCGGTTGCAGGCCAAAGGTTTTAATAAGGAGACATGAAATACATTTGAAATACACATATTAGAATTAAGGTCTAATGCGTAAGTCACTGGGTTAATCCTACAAAGAATACGGAAAGGCCCAATAAACCGAGGTGCGAACTTCAGTGAGGGAACATGAAGTCGGAAGTTGCGAGATTACAGCCAGACCCTGTCCCTAACCTGGTAGGAAGGTGCAGGCAGGCGTTTGAGGTCGTGTTACAAGATAAACCACGCTGTGTAAAAAGATTAAAGCAGCCAGTATAGCTGAAGACAAGCAGCACATAAATAAAAAATGAAAAACTATGCAGCGCTTAAAAACAAATAAACATATATATAAATAGCATTTGTGAAAAATGTCTACCACGTGAAAAAAATATAATAAATAAAGACCATATGGTCAAGTGATAATAAACAATGTCCGTGAAAAGAAAAAAGCCAGTATATCAATGCAGGTCAACAAATGAAGAAATCTTGTAAGGAAATCTTGCAAAGAGACTGCCACCAATTGGTTAACTGCATACCAGAAAAGATGGACCTGAAAAAGCATATACCTTTCAAGTCAAAAGGGCTTGGGTGTCACAACACCATGATTGATGAAAGATCACCGACAATCCTGTTGACATTGATATCACTGACTTGGTACAGCATGGAGCATCAGTATGTTTTCAAACAGACATCAAATAACATATAGCCAATGTTGACACTCAGACCCCTTTCACACTGGGGCGGTTTGCAGGCGGAATTGCGCTAAAAATACCGCCTGCAAACCACCCCTAAACAGCCTCCGCTGTTTGTTCAGTGTGAAAGCCCGAGGGCTTTCACACTGAAGCGGTGCGCAGGCAGGACAGTGAAAAAAGTCCTGCAAACCGCTTTTTTGGAGCGGTGAAGGAGCGGTGTATTCACCGCTCCTTCACCGCTCCTGCCCATTGAAATCAATGGGACAGCGCGGCTATACCGCGGCAATACCGTGCTGTACGAGGGATTTTAACCCTTTTTCAGCCGCCAGCGGGGGTTAAAACCGCACCGCTAGCGACCGAATACCGCTGCAAGAACGACGGTACAGCAGCGCTAAAAATAGCGCTGTTGTACCGCCGACGCCCCCACCGCCCCAGTGTGAAAGGGGCCTCAAGGAGGTGAAAGTGAGCTCACACGATAAACCCAAAGAATAAAAAAGGGATCCACATAGTGTGATAACGTTTCAAGTAGTTTAATTAAAAAAGGAGATAAAAATTGAACACTCACATGTCAATCGGGAACAATTCGCATATAGATGGCACAATGGTAATAGCGGTACTTCAACTGACGCGTTTTGTCTAAGTAGACTTCATCTGGGGTAGGTAGGTGAGTAGCAATTAACACTCACCGGAAGTTCGGGTCGGACGGACGTCACTTCCGGTCCGGAGTGATAATCACAAAAGGTTCACCAGAAAAGGTACACATTGCCCCATAGGAAGCTTAAAGTAAGACAGTACAGCGGCTTAAATAAAAAATTGTTTAACGAGCCCCGGTAATGATGCACTAAGGGACCTAGAATCGCGTTAAATAACACGAGCATCCCGACATCTTCTAAATCAGAAGACGGCGCACGTTAAGCCTCGCTTTGGAAATCGCTAGCATCACTTCTGGGATAAACTGGAAGTAGTGGCGTTTCAAGCCTCGGCCTCAATAGAGAGTCGGAGACCATCAGATGACATGACAGGACGTGAACACATCACGTCCGTCAGCCAATAGGAGGGCCCCAAAAATTACAAAGCCAGAAACAGGCAAATATCAAAGAATGGGGCATTAACCATGTTAGAGTTCATTATAACATGACAAACCATGTTACCAGCATATACGCCGACTAATAAAAAAAAACCCCACGGTCATTTGATAATAATGTTGAGCAAATAGCAAAAGAAAGGCCGTGATGTCACCATTCGGACCAATTTGAAAATGAAGCCACATCTTAAACAGGTAAATGGTACACATCTAATTAACATAATAGGAGAACAGTGAAAGTCCCCTGTGAAGAATGATAAATAATAAATTAAATCAGAAATGAAAGGTTGATAAACCATATCCAGATATGAACATAAATTTAAAGTTCCCAAAGTCTATTAAAAAAGTACACAGTATAAAGGCTTAATATAAAAAAAGGGATTAATATAAAACAAAAAGGAGATCCACTATAAATATTTGGGTCTCATGCCTTATTAATAAAAACATTTATGTCCAACTCCACATTTATACCAAATGGGGAGTGGGACTGTAACTGATAAATCCAGAAATGTTCCAATATGGGGGCACCCCCTCTCCATAGGGGAATGAATCTATCACAAATGTTGTTCCCCTAGGGTCACAATTGTGGAAATCGCGGTAGTGACGTGGAACTGTATGTTTGATGCTTCCACTTTTTATTTTGGTAATGTGTTCACCAACCCTAACGGAAAAAGCATGTATGGTACGACCCACATACTGTTTACCGCATGGGCAGGTCAACAGGTACACGATATTGGTAGTAGCGCATGTACAAAATTGGTTGATAGGAAAAGTGCATTTAGTAACCATGGATGAAAATTCCTTGATAACCTGCCCTCTACAGGTGTTATAATGGCAAACTGTGCATTTATTGCAGGGATAGTATCCAATTAGGTTATGAAAAAAGGAGGTCCTCACTGGTGGATTAACAACATTGAGGGCGCTCTTACTCCTTAGGGGAGGAGCTCCCCTATAGATAACCTTAGCTTTTTCTGGAATCAGCGATCCCAAGATATGGTCACTCTTCAACACTTCCCAATGACGATCAATAATAGATTTAATTTGTCTATGTTGTATTGAGAAGGATGTTAGCAGTGACCATTTAAAATAGTCGTCACAATCTTTAGGGACTTTATCACCCAGCAAAGATGCACGATCAATAGTTAGAACTTTTTTAAAATCGGAGTCTATATCGTCTTGTCTGTAACCCCTGTCAAGAAACCTCTGTTTTAATATAGTGGCTTCATTTTTAAAGGTGTTAATGTCAGAACAATTCCTGCGTAACCGCAGGAATTGGCTTTTAGGGACTGTGATGGCAACTGTCAATTGGGATAAAACCATTGCGATCTGTAGGTTTGAAATATGTACCAAACTTGAATTGGCCTGCACAGTTCTATTTCCAAATCTAGGAAGTGTATCTTAGTCTTGCTAAACTCGTAGGATAAAACTATACCCCTATTGTTTCCATTAAGGACCGAAAAGAATTCTAATAAGGATTCTGCGGTACCATCCCATAGGAGGAGGATGTCGTCAATATACCTCGGCCACAAAATTATCTCAGGTCTATGCTGAGCATAGACAAAATACTCCTCCCATTTGGCCATAAACAAATTTGCAAGGCTAGGGGAAAATTTTGCCCCCGTGGCCACACCTCTCTGCTGAAGGCAGAACTTATCGTCAAACCAAAAATAATTGTGAGCTGCGAACTCAAGTAGTTCTACGATAAATTCAGCCTGAACCGAGGTGAGGGTGGGATCTCTTCCAAGGAAAATCCGTACAGCTTCAATACCTTTATGGTGAGGGATACAGGTATATAATGAGGCCACATCCACAGTGGCCATAATGTAATCACCTCCCACATTGACTGCCTCCAATAGTTTAATTGTGTCTCTGGTGTCTTTGAGGTAAGAAGGAGTTTTTCGAACAAGAGGTTGGAGGAAGAAATCAATAAATCAACCGATACGGGACGTGATGGAATCAATTCCACTAATGATTGGACGTCCAGGGGGATGTAATGAATTTTTGTGAATTTTAGGTAAATAATAAATTACCGGAATTCTGGGAGCCAGGGGGATAAGGAATGAGTTTTCTTTATCATTTAATATCCGTGAATCAAATCCTTCCTGAACTAAAGTGATAAGATCTTTTTTATACACTTGTGTGGGATTATTAGGTAATACTCTGTATGTTTCCTGATCGCTCAGGATTCTATACATTTCACCAATGTAATCACTCTTATCAAGTAACACAATCCCCCCACCTTTATCGATGGGGCGTATCACCAAATCTTTCTGTTCACACAAACACTTGAGACCCGCACTCGACAAGGGATTACCATGAATTTTTTGGGGGGTAAACTGGCAAGTCTTTTAAAACCACATTTTTAAACATACTAACAGCTGGAGCCATCTGGGTGGGGGGCAGTTAAGAAGAGGTGGATTAGATCATCCTGAATGCACAGTTCCTGATGTGGCTGCTCTAGCCATATTCCTAAATGGGTTGGAGATTAGATATCTTTGAATATTTACATTTCGAATGTATTTATGAATATCAATGAAGGTATTAAATTTATCAAGCCTTCTTGGGGGGGCAAATTTAAGGTCCTTATCCAAGACATACTGTTCTTCTTTAGTCAATTCTTTTTTACTTAGGTTGAACACACCTGTATCCCTCACCATAAAGGTATTGAAGCTGTACAGAGTTTCCTTGGAAGAGATCCCACCCTCACCTCAGTTCAGGCTGAATTTATCGTAGAACTACTTGAGTTCACAGCTCACCATAATTATTTTTTTTTCGACAATAAGTTCTACCTTCAGCAGAGGGGTGTGGCCATGGGGGCAAAATTCACCATACACGGTCGGGGAAAATCGGGAAGCAGAATTCAAGGCACTGTTGTGAGCAAACTCTGCCCATGATAATAGGTCTGACCAGTTGTTATGATGGTCAGAAATATAGCAACGTAGGAATTGCTCCAAGGACTGATTGGCTCGTTCTGTGGCCCCATTAGACTGCAGGTGATACGCAGAGGAGAAAGCAAGCTGAACTCCCAACTGTGCACAAAAGGCTCGCCAGAACCAGGACACTAACTGACTACCCCTATCCGAGACAATCACCTTGGGTAGCCCATGTAAGCGAAAGATCTCCTGAGCAAAAATGGAAGTCAGTTCCTTAGAAGTGGGCAACTTTTTTAGTGGAATACAATGACACATCTTTGAGAACCGGTCAACCACCATAAGAATAACTGTATTGCCCTGGGAGTTGGGTAACCCCACAATGAAATCTATAGACAGGTGGGTCCAGGGCATCTCTCCATTGGGTATGGGTTGTAGGAGGCCCACTAGAAGGTGTTATGGAGTCTTACTCTGAGCACACACATGGAACAGGCAGCTACGAATGCAGTTACATCAGCATGTAGACTAGGCCACCAGAATTGTTGGAAAATGGCCCAAAAGAGATGATTCTTCCCAGGGTGGCCAGCAGCCTTGGGAGCACGGCAGTACAGGGACTCTCTGGGAAAAAGCAGCGGTTACAAAGTTTCTCAGGAGGAGCATGGACCTGAGCAGCAAGAACTTTGTCACCCAAAGGAGAAGTGAGACTGGTGCGAATCATAGCCAGAATACGATCAGGCAACCAGGAGAAATCACAGGAAATGGAACCGACTCCAACTTGGAAGTGGAGGAAAATTGTCGTGACAAGGCGTTACCCGTAAGTACCGGGTAAGAATGAGACAATGTAATAGAAACTTGACAATAAAAGAGCCCATCGCACCCTTCTGGGAGAGAGGCGTTTAGCCTCAGACAAGAATGTGAGATTCTTATGATCAGTAAGAATGAGAACCAGCACAGTGTTACCTTTGAGGAGATGTCTCCATTCTTTCAGGGCTAAAATAATTGCCAACAGCTCTCTGTCACCAATCTCGTAATTGCACTCCGCAGGTGACAATTTCTTGGAAAAGTAGCCACAAGGATGCAAAGCACTCTCAGAGGTAACACCAGTGCCAACACCAGTCTCAGAAGCATCAACCTCAAGGATAAAAGGTAATGTAGGATCAGGATGTGCCAACACAGGAGCAGAAGCAAAGGCAACCTTGAAACAATCAAAGGCCTTAACAGACTCCGGAGACCAACTCTGTGGGTTACTGTCCTTTCTGGTCATATCAGTCAGGGTCTTGACCAGAGATGAGAAGTTACAAATAAACTATAACGATAATAGTTGACAAAGCCCAGGAAACGCTGCAGAGGACGTAAACCCACGGGTCGGGGCCACTGTAGGACTGCTGAAAGTTTCTCTGGGTCGATCAAAAAAACAGCAGTGGAAATTACATAACCCAGGAATTTAACCGGTTCACTATGGAACTCGTACTTCTCCAAGTTACAATAGAAATTGTTCTCCTTAGTTTCTGATGCACACAACCGACATCTGTGTGGTGGCTCTCCAGGGACTTGGAAAATATGAGGATATCAATGAGATAAACCACCACACATAACTGCAACAAATCTTGGAGGACATCGTTAATAAATTCCTGGAAAACTGCCGGGGCATTACAAAGTCTGGAATCAATGAGGATGGCAAATGTGATCAACTTCTCCAGCTTAGTGGGTATATCTCGAGCTGCTATCTCATCCTTGATCTGAGAGACCATGAGAAAAAGCAGCCATGAGGGCCTCATTGTTCCAAGCAACCTCTGCTGCCAGAGTACGGAATTCAATGGCGTAGTCGGCAACAGTTCTCATACTCTGTTTGATGGACATGATGCACTTGGCAGCAGAAGCGGAGCGTGCGGGAACGTCAAATACCCTTTTAAAGGTGTATAATACAATGATATTCCAGCACTACCAAATGTGTGCCTTTTTTAACAATATGCTGCAACACTGAAGGAAATATTAGAACCCAGAAAATATATAAAGTCAAGGTAGTGGTGTGCTATGAACCTAAATACTGTTCGCAATAAAGTGCAAGGGTACTCAATAAAAGATATAATTGAAAGAGGCAATGTTCAAAGGTCAAAATATATCCAATCCTAAGCAGTATAAAAACATATCACATGCCCTGTGATTTTTTCAGATAAAACATCAAAAGGTGCTCAATAAAAGATATAGTTGAAAGAGGCAATGTTCAAAAGTCAAAATATATCCAATCCTAGGCAGTATAAAAACCTATCGCATGCCCTGCGATTTCTTCGGATAAAACAATAAAAGTGTATCAAACACGCAAATGATTTTTCATAGAGCAGTGATAGAAAATATATCCATATGGTCTACAAATAAAGTGAAAAACAGTGCTCAAAAGAAGGTGCACTAAAATTGCAATAAATCCTGAAGGAATAGGTAAAATCCTAAACGGCATATAAAAGCATACAAAAAAGTTTCCTTCATATAGGTATATGCTGCAAATGTTCTTATAGGTGAAAACAAAAAAGATAAGTAGTGTCCATATAAGGTGCAAAGTAGGTAAGTGGCTCTATATTTGCTGGTGACAATCCTCTGGCATAAAGTGCTGATGATAGGTGACTTCCTGGTTCCTGTGCAGAGTAATGTATAGATGTACCCTTACTTTACTGCTGTAAGGTAATGGCATGTGGGTATATCTCAATGTGTTTCTTGGCAGCCTCCCAGTATGGTGTATCCAGCTCCACTGGTGTGTGTCTCTAGTCTGGAATCAGAGTCCCCCTAATGTCCCTGGTGTGTCCGCATCCAATGAACCTCGCAATGGGGCATCAGGGGATGTAAAGAGGGATGTACAATAGTGTAGTATTTCCAAATGTTTATTGACAAAACAGTAAAAGTAAAATCAAGTTATCACAATAAGAAGTATCAAACAGGCATATAACAAACAAGCTGCGAGCTCGCCCACGTCACTTCCAGTGCCTCGTGTTCCCGCACGTCTTCGCCACTGTCACATGACTTCATCCCCTGAAACATTTTTATACTGCCTAGGATTGGATATATTTTGACCTTTGAACATTGCCTCTTTCCTTGTCAAAAGAAGTTTATTGAGTATACAATGTTATAAAGATACATAAAGTAAGTTTACAAGGATCTATAAAGTAAGCTCATTGTTTTACAGTAGGGTTTATATAGGTAAATATCATGAAATTTCAAATATTAAACATTGGGTTCACGTAAACCTAAATTAAAGATATATATAATTTCCTTAGTTACTTTTGTAGGTATTTAAATGATTTATACCTACTATACATATTGTTTACAAGTAGAGTGTATATAGGTCAAATAAATTCTGATAATGAGCTTTAATCGTAAGGTGGAGAAAAGGAAAGAGAAAGAAGAAAAAGGGTTGAAAGGTAGAGGTATGGTCCACAAGGTTGTCCCGCTCGTCAGTTTATTATTCTTTTTAGTTCTCTTTGAAGCCTTAGAATGGGTGTCTCTGTAAGTCATTTAATCTGTTACCATGGCAACAGGACAGAGTCATTGAAGTTTGACAGGAACTGTTGTTTTATCCAAGGATGCCAAAGTTTTTCAAATTTTGGAATTTGATTTTGATTGATGGCTACCATCTTAGCATGGGACATTGTATTATTCATTCTGTGAATTGTTTCTGCTAGTACCAATGTAGGAGATTTCCATGCCTTGGCCACTGTTTGTTTTGCAGCCGTTATTAGTTGGATCATAAGTTTGAATTGAGAGAGTGTTAACCATTCCGGTTTTAGATTAAGTAAAGTTAAATATGGATCTGGTTGTATTATTTTTTAAAATATTTTAGATGCAATCACGAAGACTTCCTTCCAGAAGGTTTGGATTACTGGGCACGTCCACCATATGTGTAAATATGTGCCTATTTCTGGGCATCCTCGAAAACAAAGAGCTGAGGTATTAGGTGAATATTTTGCCACTCTAGCGGGTACAAGGTACCCGCGAGTTAGGACTTTATAATTTGTCTCCAGTGCTAAGATGTTGGGTGAAGATGACTTAGATGTGAGCCATATGTTAGACCAGTCGGTGTCTTCTAAAGTTCGTCCCAGGTCCTCCTCCCACCTCTGAACGTAAGAGGGTCTATTAAGATTTGGTACTCCATATAATTGATTATAAAGTGATGAAATTGTACCTTTAGCAAATGGATCTTTTGTACAGATTGATTCAAAAATGGATAATTGGGATAATGGTGTATCCCCCTTTAGGAATGGTGTATAGAAATTTTTGATTTGGAGATATCTAAATATCTCAGAGTTTGGTAGATCATATTTTTCTCTAAGCGATGGGAATGAAAGGAATGATTTAGATGCTATGAAGTCATTTAGTGTCTGAATGCCTGATGTTGTCCAAGCTTTAAAAGAATTTGGGTAGATCCATGCCGGATAAAAGGCTGGATTTCTGATAAAAGAAAGGAGAGGATTGTGTGGAGATTGTAACTGATATTTGGTTTTTAGTTTATCCCAGAGAGATAAGAAGTGTTTAGTTATGGGATTATGAATTTTAAAGCGGTCTTTAGGATCAAGCCATAATAAATTTGATATTAATAGAGGGTCATTTTCTGAAGCCTCTATAAATACCCATAATGGGATTTCCTGTTTTGCATGGTATTTGGACAGACTGGCCAAATGTGCTGCTCTGTAGTAGTTAGTAAAACTAGGGTATCCCAGGCCTCCTTTATTTTTGGGAAGATGTAGTGTGCGTATAGGTATACGTGGTTTAGAAGAGCCCCATATAAACGAAGTTGCTCTTTTTTGTACTATTCTCAAAAAATAGGAAAGAATTGGAATAGGGAGGACTCTGAATAGATAAAGCAATTTGGGTAGAATAGTCATTTTGATTGCATTAATCTTCCCTATCCAGGATAAAGGAAGTTGCGACCATTGTTTTATTAGATTTGTGATCTGTCTTAATACAGGAGGATAATTGGTTGAGAATAAGTCAGAATGAGATGCTGTTAAATGAATTCCAAGATATGGGATTGATTTTTCTGCCCATGTGAATGGGAGTGCAGCCCTAGCCGGGATCAATTCCATGTTTGTGAGTGAAATATTAAGCACTAGGCATTTCTTAGGATTAATCATAAGGCCGGATAGGGCTGCAAATCCATCAGGAGCTGGTATTAAGTTAGGACCAGAGACCTGTGGTGATGATAGAAAAAGTAATATATCGTCTGCAAATATACATAATTTGTGTGTAATACCTCCTACTTCAATGCCAGTTATAGTTTGGTTTGTTCTGATGTATTGGGCCATGGGTTCGAGTATAAGGGCAAATAATAAGGGAGATAATGGGCAACCCTGTCGGGTACCTCTTTCGATATTAAAGGCTTCAGATTTGTATCCAGCATATTTTATATAGGCTTTGGGTTTATTTTATAATGCTTTGATGTATGTTAAAAAGTGGGGTCCAAAACCCCATTTTTGTAATGAATATTGCATATATTGCCAGGATACTGTGTCAAATGCCCTCTTAATATCTAGAGATAGAAAACATAAAGGGATTTTCCGTTTTTTAGCAATATGTGCCAATAACACTGCCCTGCGTATATTATTGCCTGCCTGTCTATTTGGCATGAAGCCTACTTGATCTCTATGTATTAATTTTCCTATAATGCTATTGAGGCATTTTGCTATTATTTTTGCTAATAATTTAATATCGAGGTTTAACAGAGAGATAGGCCGATAATTCACACAGGAAGTATCATCAGAAAGGGGTTTTGGGATCATACAAACAATTGCCATTAGTGTTTCTTGCCGAAAAGAATGTCCATCTAGAAGTTTGTTAAAAGTTTCAGTGGGAATGGGAGAGAGTATTTCTGAGAATGTTTTATAGTATAAAGCCGAGTAGCCGTCTGGGCCTGGTCTTTTGTTAAGTTTTAGGTCTTTTATGGCGTTAGCAACTTCATCTATAGTTATAGGCTCATCCAAACTGCTTTATTGATTCTGAGATAACTCAGGTAAGGTTATTTTTGAGAAGAAGGATTCAGCCTCTGTAGGATTAAATTCATTGTTTGTCTTGTATAAAGTTGCGAGATGTGAGTGAAATTTATGGACTATTTTAACTGGATTACAAGTGTAAACATTTTTTGATAATTTCAAACGTATTGGTTTGAAAGATTTGTTAGTTGAATTTAATGCCCGAGCCAAATATGTACCTGGTTTGTTTGTATTCATGTAGAAATTGTGTTTGGAGCGTTTAAGGGATTTATCAACTGACTCAGTGAGAAATAGATCGTATTCCAATCTAGATTTTTCCAGATGAGATTTTGTACTCTGAGATGGATTATCTTGAAATGATATGTAGGCTGCATTAAAATTGAGTTCTAGTTTTTTTGCTAGATTTTTGCGTTCCCATTTAAATAGTGCCATTTGTCTTTGTATTGTACCACGCAAGACAGGCTTATGAGCTTCCCACAGTGTTATTGGGGAGATGTCTGTTGTATTATTAATTGATATGTATTCCTTTAAAGCTTGTTCAATGGCCATCTGATGTAGTGGGTGTTTGAGCATTATGTCCGGTAAGTACCACGTTGAGTCATGCGCTTTTGGTATGGCTGAGGCTATAGCAGTGTATACTGCATTATGGTCAGACCACGGAATCGGAATTATATCTGATGCAATAATTTCTGGTATCATTCCTATTGTTAGAAAAATATGATCTATTCTGGTGAAGGTTTGATGAGGGTGTGAGAAATAAGTGAATTTCTTTTTCATTGGGTTACTTTCTCTCCACGAATCTACCAGATTGTATTTGGAAAGAAGTTAAAAAAAAGGTAATCTAGAGGTTATTTTGGATGGTGTAAAAGGTGATTCATCTAGAAATGGGAGGAGGACCTGGTTCGAATCCCCACACATTATCACTGTTCCTATTTTGTGTGTATTAATCACTTGTAATATATGTGAGAGGAATGGTGTAGGTTGTTTGTTAGGAGCGTAATAGGAAATCACCGTGATTGCTGTATCCATTATATAACCCATGAGTATCAGGTATCTACCTTCTGGGTCTTTAATTTCTGATGATAAGGTGAATGGTGTGGATCGGTGAAATGCAATTAGAGTTCCCCTTTGCTTGGTACAGGCAGAAGCCGTGTAAATTTGTTGATAAAAAGGAGAAATATATTTTGGAGTAGAATCTTTGGTGAAGTGTGTTTCTTGGAGGCATACTATGTGAGCCTTTTTGTTATGGAAAGTACGGAAGGCTTTGGTCCTTTTTTGAGGGACATTTATTCCCTGAACATTCAGGGAAAGTATATTCAGTGGTGTCATGACAATAGATCAAATAGTTTTGACTTACTTTTTGTTATGCAGAGCTGACTGCGCAGATCAACCTGTGTGGACTGAAGAGATGAATAGATAGAAAAGAAACCAGTGAATTCTGGAGTAAAGAGTAAACAAAAAACATATGAGATTAGATGATACATTGTATAAATTATTTTTTGCAAGTAATCACAATTTACCCGTGAAAGAGAATAAATATCTCTCTCAGGGGAATAAGTGCCTTCGTCACACTCCCACATAATATCTTTGGGAGAATGAGGAGGGCTAATGGGGGTACACGGATCTTCCGCTTACAGGAGAGAAGTGCTATGTCAAAAGACATCAAAATGATGTTTCATTAATTGGAGTGCAGAATATAGTTTTTGTTGAAATTATTTATTCCAGGGTGGTTGTATATGGTTAGTCTTGCCCTAGGCTAAATAATTCAGTTAGAAAGGTACTGTTAATAACTTTGGTATTGATGAAGATAGTTTGAATTATTTTGGGATTTTAACCCTTTTAGAGTAAACAATTACATATTTTATTCATATGTAACTGTTTAGATATGTTAACACATAAAATTGAGGTTGTATTGCTTCAGATTAGAATAAACAAAAACATAATTCTAGGAACTAGTTAGGTAATAATATATTTGTTTTAAGAAAAGAAAGAAAAAGCTTCCATTACTTCTGGATTATTGAACATATTTGTCCTAAAAAGTAATAAATCTATTGTTATTACCTGATAATATATAACTGAACAAGAATTTCCTTATTCCACTTATATATTCTAAGGCTATATGAATCAGAAGTAATAAGAAATATAACTGGAATGTAACATGATCCCACACAGTGTGTGACTATCAGAATGCAGTTACATTCAGTTATAAATACAGGTTTTTTATAGAGAACCATCTCTTAGTATAATAAATGAAGAGATATCAGGAATTAGGATGTCAGTCCATTGAATCTTCTTGGTCCATGGATGATGTGGCATAACGGCCTCTTTTGTGAGAATGATGATTCCCATTTTGTTCTGAAATTTTCTGAGTGCTGCCTGAAGGTGAAGATGATGCCATTCTTCTGCGTGTGGGAGAGTTGCTGCTTGTGGGTTCTGTCAGATTTAATTTTAAAAGGGTTTGTTGTAGTTCATCTGCTGATCTGCTTCTGTAAATTGTACCTTGGTAGTTAAATCTGACTGAAAAGGGGAAGCCCCATTGATACATAATGTTGTGGCGTTGCAGTTCCATTAGTTGGGGTTTCATGGATCGTCTTTTAGTAATAGTAAGTTGGGATAGGTCAGCAAAAATTTGATAATTGTGTCCTTGAAAATTAAGTTCCTTTTTTTCTCTTGCAGCAATTAGTATTTGTTCTTTCGTTCTGTAATAATGAAATTTTGTGATTATATCACATGGGGGTCCATCTTTCTTTTTGGCTGTGAGGGCTCTGTGTACTCTGTCCAGTTCTAAACGTTCAATAGGGATATCTGGCTTTAGTTCTTGTAATAGAGCAGTAATAGTAGATTGCAGGTCTGTCACAGTTTCAGGTATTCCCCTTATGCGCAAGTTTGAACGTCTGGCTCTATTTTCATAATCTTCGAGCTTAGTTTGAAGTATTAAATTCTCTTCTTTTAATTGTTCCAATTCTGTTATATTTACTTGGGTTGTAATTTCAATTTCATCCATTTTTATTTCTAGGGCTGCGGTGCGGTTTCCCAGCTCTCTTATTTCTTTGGTTAGGCTTTTTGTTATTTGGTCTGAGGTTTGTTTTAAAGCCTTATGAAGCATCTTTTCAAATTGTAATAATATTACTGGGGATGCTGAGGAGGCTTGTGGAGAAGTTTGTGGGAGGATTTGTTCTGTATCTGACTCAAATGGAGAGTCTTGCTGTGACATTTTCTGTCTGTGAGAGCGCCCTGATGCTGTATTTTGTGAGGTGACTGGAGCTGCTTTAGTTGCAGTGAGTGCCTGTGAGCTCTTTGTGAGGTGATTTTTATTTCTGCCACGGTTTCCTCCCAGTACCATATTTCCTGCCCAAACTTTCACAGTTTGTTCCCTGGGGCAAAAAGGTTCAAATGGATACCTTTTGAGCCTGCAGGCTCCGCTTTGTCCTTCTCTTCTCTCCTCAGCGGTGCGGAGCTCTAACAATGCATGTCTGTTCCGCTAGGCTCCGCCCATCTCCCTGAACATTGCCTCTTTCAACTATATCTTTTATTGAGCACCTTTTATTGTTTTATCCAAAGAAATCGCAGGGCATATGATACGTTTTTATACTGCCTAGGATTGGATATATTTTGACCTTTGAACATTGCCTCTTTCAATTATATCTTTTATTGAGTACCTTTGCACTTTATTACGCACAGTATTTAGGTTCATAGCACAGCACTACCTTCACTTTATACCCTTTTAAAGGAGGCCACAAACTCAGGGTAACTCAAGACGCTTCCTCAAGTGCTCCTTAAAAGCGAGTCTTTCTCTGAGTCTGGAGTCAATGAGGATGGCAAACGTGATCAACTTCTGTAGCTCAGTGGGTATATCTCGGGCTGCTATCTCATCCTTGATGGTATCCGAGAGACCATGAGAAAAAGCAGCTATGAGGGCCCCATTGTTCCACGCAACCTCTGCTGTCAGAGTATGGAATTTAATGGCGTAGTCGGCAACAGTTCTCGTACTCTGTTCGATGGACATGAGGCACTTGCAGCAGAAGTGGAGTGTGCGGGAACGTCAAATAACCTTTTTAAATGAAGCCACAAACTCAGGGTAGCTCAAGACTACAGGTTTTTGCTGCTCCCATAGAGGGTTTGCCCAGGCCAAGGCTCTCTCATAAAGCAAAGATATCAAAAAACCTACTTTGCTTCTGTCCGTGGGAAACACCCGGGGCAGCATCTCAAAGTATATCTCAACCTGGTTGAGAAAGCCTCTGCATTGGACTGGATCGCCCCAAATCACTGGGAAAGTGGAGCGGAACCAGACATACCTGTTATAGAGGTAATACTCAAGGCGGGTGTCTACACAGAGACTGGAGCAGCAGGAGAGACGGCCTGCAATACAGGTTGTACTGGAGCAGCCACAGTGGGAGATTCCAGGTGAGTCATGCGATTCAGGAGCGTTTGTAACGCCATGGCAAACTGATCCATGCGGTGATCTTGCTCATCCAATCTGGAAAAAATATTACCAAGCAGTGGATTGACTGTATCTTCTGAATTCATGGTCTTCGCCTACTGTCAGAAACCATGAAATCAGACCGAGACAGAAGTACAGTTAAATCACACTTGTTTAATAATAAAAGTAAATAGAACAAACGTAGTCAAAACATAGCCAGAATTCAGGAACCAGAACGGATAGTCTACCAAACGTCAGGAGGCCAGAGATGAGCATAGTAAAACAGCAAGCAGGATCTGAAGGATCAAGAAGAAAGGGCTGAGCCCAACCCTGACAACTTGGTGGGCTGCTAGATTGAATAATATGAGGTGTGAAGAGGTGTACATAGTTACATAGTTACATAGTAGGTGAGGTTGAAAAAAGACACACGTCCATCAAGTCCAACCTATGTGTGTGATTATGTGTCAGTATTACATTACATATCCCTGTATGTTGCGGTCATTCAGGTGATTATCTAATAGTTTCTTGAAGCTATTAATGCTCCCCACTGAGACCACCGCCTGTGGAAGGGAATTCCACATCCTTGCCGCTCTTACAGTAAAGAACCCTCTACATAGTTTAAGGTTAAACCTCTTTTCTTCTAATTGTAATGAGCGGCCACGAGTCTTATTAAACTCTCTTCTGCGAAAAAGTTTTATCCCTATTGTGGGGTCACTAGTACAGTATTTGTAAATTGAAATCATATCCCCTCTCAAGCGTCTCTTCTCCAGAGAGAATAAGTTCAGCGCTCGCAACCTTTCCTCATAACTAAGATCCTCCAGACCCTTTATTAACTTTGTTGCCCTTCTTTGTACTCGCTCCATTTCCAGTACATCCTTCCTGAGGACTGGTGCCCAGAACTGGACAGCATACTCCAGGTGCGGCCAGACCAGAGTCTTGTAGAGCGGGAGAATTATCGTTTTATCTCTGGAGTTGATCCCCCTTTTAATGCATGCCAATATTCTGTTTGCTTTATTAGCAGCAGCTTGGCATTGCATGCCATTGCTGAGCCTATCATCTACTAGGACCCCCAGGTCCTTTTCTATCCTAGATTCCCCCAGATGTTCTCCCCCCAGTGTATAGATTGCATTCATATTTTTGCCCCCCAAATGCATTATTTTACATTTTTCTACATTGAACCTCATTTGCCATGTAGTCACCCATCCCATTAATTTGTTCAGGTCTTTTTGCAAGGTTTCCACATCCGGCGGAGAAGTTATTGCCCTGCTTAGCTTAGTATCGTCTGCAAATACAGAGATTGAACTGTTTATCCCATCCTCCAGGTCGTTTATAAACAAATTAAATAGGATTGGTCCCAGCACAGAACCCTGGGGAACCCCACTACCCACCCCTGACCATTCTGAGTACTCCCCGTTTATCACCACCCTCTGAACACGCCCTTGTAGCCAGCTTTCAATCCATGTACTCACCCTATGGTCCATGCCAACGGACCTTATTTTGTACAGTAAACGTTTATGGGGAACTGTGTCAAATGCTTTTGAAAAATCCAGATACACCACATCTACGGGCCTTCCTTTATCTAGATGGCAACTCACCTCCTCATAGAAGGTTAATAGATTGGTTTGGCAAGAACGATTCTTCATGAATCCATGCTGATTACTGCTAATGATATCGTTCTTATTACTAAAATCTTGTATATAGTCCCTTATCATCCCCTCCAAGAGTTTACATACTATTGATGTTAGGCTAACTGGTCTGTAATTCCCAGGGATGTATTTTGGGCCCTTTTTAAATATTGGTGCTGCATTGGCTTTTCTCCAATCAGCTGGTACCATTCCAGTCAATAGACTGTCTGTAAAAATTAGGAACAACGGTCTGGCAATCACCTGACTGAGTTCCCTAAGTACCCTCGGATGCAAGCCATCTGGTCCCGGTGATTTATTAATGTTAAGTTTCTCAAATCTAATTTTAATTCCGTCCTCTGTTAAACATGGAGGTGCTTCCTGTGTTGTGTCATGAGGATAAACACTGCAGTTTTGGTTACTGAAGCCCCCCAATTCACTCGTGAAGACTGAGGAGAAGAATAAATTCAATACCTTTGCCATCTCCCCATCCTTTGTAACCAGATGTCCTTCCTCATTCTTTATGGGGCCAATATGGTCTGTCCTCCCTTTTTTACTGTTTACATACTTAAAGAATTTCTTGGGATTTTTTTTGCTCTCCTCCGCTATGTGTCTTTCATGTTCTATCTTAGCCGTCCTAATTGCACCCTTACATTTCTTATTGCATTCTTTTATAAAGTCTGAATGCTGAGGATGATCCCTCAACCTTGTATTTTTTGAAGGCCTTCTCCTTTGCTTTTATATGCATTTTTACATTGGAGTTAAGCCATCCAGGATTTTTGTTCGCTCTTTTAAATTTATTACCCAATGGGATACATTGTATCTGTCTAATGTTTCAAAAAAGTTTTTAAAGCAGGAGGATTGCAAATCATTTGGAGCATAAACTGACGCAATTGTCAATGAGCGTCCATTTATAGATCCCTTCAAGATTAGAAATCTGCTATCAGCATCTTTGAATACATTTTGTATTTCAAAAATTATAGAGTTGCGAATGAATATAGCAACCCCACGAGTTTTGGTGGAGAATGTGGTATAGTAGTATTGGCTGTAGGTTTTTTCAAAATATTTTGGATGGTTTGAGGATGCAAAATGGGTTTCTTGTAAAAAGATTATATCTGCCCCTAATCTTTTGTAATGGCGAAAGGTTTTTTAGCACTTCTGGGGGGAATTTAATCCTTGGACATTATCTGAAAATATCCTAAAACCCATTGGTATATGTGGGGGTGAGTGCAAGAGTTCTGATAAGGAAGCAATATGTGAATTTGGATGAGTAGTGATAAAATCTAATACCAAGACTGCTGGTAACCCCATTCCCATAGGGGGAGATATTTTTTCTTATAGAAAAATATAACATCAATACCATTATTTGCTTAATCCACGTCACCAGTATAATATTATCTGAAGTACATACAGTTTCCAACAAGTGAGAAAATATGTCTGATCTTCCACAGTGTTAAAAATAAGAAAAACTTGCCATAAGGGCAAAAAAAACAACAAAAAAACTTGAAAAATGAGTAGGAGTCAAGAAACATCATGAGACTTGACCACGTAAAGAGTAAAATAGGACAAATATGTCCAAAACTTGCGGGCAAAGCCCACGGAACCGACTTAGGAGTGCTAGAGGGTGTTTTTAGGCTGCGGCCCCAAGCAGGGGGACAAACCAGAGACGGCGGATGAGCTGAGCATTAGTTCTCAAATAATAGGTTGATCATGCATGAGGTAAATAGCATAAGGCACCTACTAAGAAATTATTTTAAGAACAATTTAAGCTAAATCATTTAATCGAATACTGTTTAAATTCAAGGATGATTCCAAAGAAGTTTTTTTTAGCTAGTGTTAGGGTGAACCCAAAGTTATAGAATTTTGCAAGGGGTTTAAACTGATAGGAACAGTAGAACCATCCAGAAATCTCATTATGTCAGCAAACCAGCAAAAGGTCATTGTTTATATAAAATCTGTATAGGAACTCTCATTGACCATTAGGGGAGATCTGATGCAGTGAAATATTTGGAACACAGATCTAGTCCCTGTGACTAAAAGATGGTCACGGAAAAATCAAACATCCCCCCCCAAAAAAAGGGAAGGGAGCGAAGGTGTAGATCTTTTTGCATTGTGTGGTTGATTGAAAATGTGAAGACTGTTGTTGTGATCTCAAGGTGATCTATTAAGTTGTTAAAGCAGTCAATATTCACTTATCATCAATGATGGTGGTTGCTGGGAGGAGATAGGAGGGTCTGTATAGTAGTGAATATCTTTTAAGTCGAGCAAACTTTTAACAAGAAATTTAAGCAGGGAAAGATGCTTAAAAATATATGTCTTGCGCGGTGTCAGGCAGCTTGATCATGAAAGGATTGACGCTATCTGCTTTGAACTCTCTGGTCCCGACCGGACGAAGGGGTAGACCAAATGGGGGATGATCTGGGAGTTGCAGGAGGGTGAATGTTTGGTTCTGGCTCAAGCAGGCCCAATTTGATTAGCAATTCCTTGCCTTCAGCAATGTTATATACTGTGTAGGTTGTACAGTTATGTGGTACCATTAGTTTGAATGGGAATCCCCAACGATATTTGATTCTTGCAGTTTGCAGGATGGAAGTGACTTTCCTCATTCTGCGTCTTCTGTCTAGCGTTGCAGGAGAGATATCAGGGAATATCTGGATCTTGCTACCATCCAAGTTAATATTAGGGGTACTTCTGGAGGCACGCATGATATCCTCCTTAATGAGAAAATCCTTCATGCACAGGATCACATCACGAGGGGGTTTGTCAGGTGTAGGTTTGGGATGGAGGGCCCTGTGAATCCTGTCACATTTAAAAGCTGTTACAGGTTTATCAGGCAGAAGGTTATGGAATAATTTGGAAATGGCTGTGATTAGATTAGTCACTGACTCAGGTACCCCTCGTATCTGTATATTATTATGGCGATTTCTATTGTCCAGATCTTCAACTTGGGCTTGCAGAAATGAAAAGTTGTCAGCTAACATCTCATAATCCTTTCTGAGGTCATTGTGGGCCAGGGATAGCTCATCATGTTTAGTCTCTAAAATGTCAGTGCGGCCTCCCAGAGCTGCTATTTCCTGAGAGAGGACATTGGTAGATTTCTGTAGTTCTGTCTGTATCTTGTCCACCAATTTCTCATAAATCGCTGATAAACTGGCATCAAGATTCGCTTTGGAGAGCAGAGGAGAGTGCTCACTGTCTTTGTTGTTGCTTGATCCAGCGTGGGGCTGCTTGAGGCCTTTGTCGCTTTGGCGCCATTTTGCTGCATCCTTGTAGTCTCCTTGGTCCTGTTAGTATATTCACCATATGAGCAGCAAATATTTACCAGCTAGGTGTCACAATTTAATAAATATATGCCGGTCATAAGAAACTGGCAGTGCATAAACCATATTGTGTCAACATAAGACATCTGAAGCGCTTACCCCCGAAGGGTAAGAATTGTTTTATCCATAATTCACATTTACCACTCAACCCTCGCAGCCCATAGATAAAAAAAAACACAGTCCTTAATGCTTTTTCGCTTGCTTTATTTATTAACATGAACTGGGATGGGAGAAGGACTTCTTTTGAGATGCTCTTTTGTTACATTATCATCTTTCAATGTCTCTTGCAGGAAAAACCAAAATCAATTGCGGATAGTTGGGAAATCACTTTGTGTGATTTCTTCAATCAGAGAAGATGGAAGTAGATTTGATAGAGAATAATTGACAAAGAGTCACTCTGAATAACTTTTTCATCTACATGACTTTTCAAGAACAGTCCATATCTCTATATGTGTGCTTGCAGCTTCACCGCTACCTTTTTACCACTACTTCCCATCTGCATGGTATTTCCAAGTTGAGCTAAAGAAAAGTCACACTGAATAACTCCTCCCGCTTGACTGATTGGAATCCCGGGGCATTGCTGAAGCCAAAGTCACAGGCCATCACTGCCCATCTCACTGACTTGCCTACCAACAACCCTCAGCCTCTGGTAGTACCCTTCCCTTGGGCTTTCACTCACGTGATCAATAGTCCATGTGCCACTCATAAACGATCGATTGCCCAGTTTCCTTCTGCTTTGTTGCTACTTCTCCCGCAATGATTCTTAGTTCCTTTTCTCCTTTATGGCCCGCTCCCCTCCCTGCAGGGGCGGCCAATGACACCAGCGATTACATGCTGTAAGATGTCGTCTCTTCCTCCATGGAGACCGGTTCCCCACCCTTCTTGCAAGGGGGAAGCTCCGTTGGCTCCCCGGAGGGGGAAACCTCTCCCCTCCGGGAGCCAGGCTGGCTTCTCTTGCTCCTACAGGACAGGACCGGAATCTCCCTCTGTCATGTGACCCCGCTTTTATATGAGAGTCCCAGGCATTACCAAGCAAACTAATGATTGGCCGAGACTAGTATACAAACTACCTGCCACTCAAATCAAAATTGAACAACAACAGGCCTGCTGTAATAGCACAAGCCTGTTTAAATTTACCTGATATAGAAAACTACCAGGAAAGGTCACCTACTTAAAAGTAGGTGCCTCCTACACATCTATTAGGAAATTCGTCACAAACTAATTATAATTATGAGCTATGAGAAAATGGTGGCGATCGCCACTATAAATAGTATGAGAAGTACGTCAGCCAATCACAATTCCCAGAGGAAGTCATGAGATTGTGACGAAACTGGTAGGAGGAGCTTGATCGGCTGATGAGGAAGTAAGCAAGGACCCTTGCAGCACAGGCTTAGGACGGGTGAACGCTGGGATCCGGGGCTGCAGATTCGGTCTCCAGGTGATGTTACCAAGGCTTGTTTTTTTTTTATGCAAAATGTGAGTGTAAATCTATGTGGATTTTAAGTTGCAATAAACCTGTTTTAAATGTTATCACACTATTGCAAGCTTCTATTTTTTTCCACATATGTTAAATATGAAGACTGCTGATAGCCAGGAGGAAGCAGTGGCTTTTGATCTGCACTTTAAACAAGAGGAAGGAGTGATCCTTGTATCAGCATTTAAGCCAAAATTAGCCACCACAGGAACAGTGGCGTCTCGAGCTTTCATATTTGGGGGTGGGGGCACATGGGGGGACAGGGACAAAAGTAGGGGGGGCAACTGTAAAAATATATATGAATATATATATATAAATATAAAAAATATAAATATATATATATATATATATATATATATATATATTTGAAATTTTCCATATACGTGCACCATATGTCGACGTCAAGTGATGTTAGGGTAGTATACTGGCAGATTGGGGTGATATATTGACAGGTTAGGGTGATATACAATAGTGCCAGGTTAGGTGATAGTGCCAAGTTAGGTGATATACAATAGTGTCAGGTTAGGTGGTAGTGCCAGGTTAGGTGATATACAATAGTGCCAAGTTAGGTGGTAGTGGCAGGCTAGGTGGTAGTGCCAGGTTAGGTGATATACAATAGTGCCAGGTTAGATGGTAGTGCCAGGTTAGGTGGTAGTGGCAGATTAGGTGGCAGTGCCAGGTTAGGTAATAGTGCCAGGTAGGGTGGTAGTGCCAGGTTAGGTAATAGTGCCACGTTAGGGTGGTAGTGGGTAGTTCCCCCTCCCCCTCCCTGAATTAAACATAAAGAAAAAAAACTCACATGGGTGCTGTTAAGCTGAGGATTGATTCTGGCTTCTTCTTCCTGGAACTGTAGTCAAAATGTGGCAGGTGAGAGGGGAAGAGGGAGGGGCTGCAGCACGGACAAAGCATTATTGGCTGACGAGATGAGATGCAAATATCTCCCCTCCCTGTGATGGTCGGGAGTAGGGACACAGACATCATGCAGCCCTGCATCTCACTGCTGTGTGCACTTCTCCACACATTACAGGTTGGAGATGTTGTTTTGCACACACAGGGGCGGGCTTAGAGGTCGAAGCACTGCTGCTGGAGCTGGCTCTGTCTTCTGTCATTATGACAAGCAGGAGACCCAGACAGTAAAGTGTACACAACAGGACACTTAGCTATGCCCTCTGTGTGTCTCTCCCTCCAGCAGCTGAGAGCCTACAGAGAATCGCTCTGTAATTGCCGTGCTCATCGTATGATGTTGGGAGGGTCAGGGCCCCCTGTGGCCCCATCCTGGTGACGCCTCTGCACAGGAAAGAGGAAACACAGGAGGATCTTTTCAAGTTGATAATAATATTTATCACAGGCTTTTATATAAAGCCCTTTGAGGGTACATCTGGTGGAGGGTGTGTGCACACTGCATGAAGTATTTTGATTTTCACTTTAGGGGACTAGTTTGGCAGCTCACAAGGTTTTACCCACTTACTTTTGGGGGAAGTTGTTTTTTCTTTTATTCTGTGTTCCCACCCCTTGGCACTGCTTTGGGATGTCCCTATGGTCAGGAATATGAACAGCTGTCCCCGTCAATGAACGAAAGAGAAAAAAGGATTTTTTTTCTACTCGCCATAAACTCCTTTCTCTGAGTTCATTGGCGGACACAGCACCCTCCTCTCCTTTTTTGTTTGGACATTTTCACTTAGGGGTGTACTCACTTCTGTTGCCAGCGGTTTAGACTTTAACTACTTTAATGCATGCAGGGCACTTGTACACCTTCCTGCCCAGACCAATTTTTAGCTTTCAGCGCTGTTGCACTTTGAATGACAATTGCGCGGTCATGCAACACTCTAACCAAACTAAATTTTTATCATTTTGTTCCTACAAATAGAGCTTTCTTTTGGTGGTATTTGATCACCTCTGGGATTTTTATTTTCTGCTAAACAAATAAAAAAAGACCGAAAATTTTGAAAAAAAAATGTTTTTTTTTTGTTTCTGTTACAAAACTTTGTAAATAAGTAAGCTTTCTCCTTCACTGATGGGCACTGATGGGGCTGCACTGATGGGCACTGATAAGGCGGCACTGATGGGCACCGATGAGGTGGTACCAATGAGGTGGCATTGATGGGGTGGCACTGATAGGCACTGATGATGGGCACAAATATGCGGCACTGATGGGGCACTGATAGGTGGTACTGTTGGGCTTTGATAGGTGGCACATATGCAGCACTGATGGGTACACATAAGCGGCACTGATGGGCACTGAAAGGTGGCACGGATGGGTACTGATAGGCGGCACAGATGGGCACTGATAGGCGGCACAGATGGGCACTGATAGATGGCATGGATGGGCACTGATAGGTGGCACTAATGTACACTAATTTATGGTACAGATGGATGCCAATCAGTGCCAAATAATAATGCCTGCCAATCAGTGATGCCCATTGTGGGCACTGATTGGCATCCATTGTTGGCACTGATTGGCATCCATTGTGGGCACTGATTGGCATCCCTGGTGGTCTAGGGTGGCATACCTGGTGGTGACATCCCTGGTGGTCCTAGTGGCATCCCTGGTGGTCCAGTGTGGGCATCCTCGGGGGGGGCTGCGCTGATAATCAATCAGCACAGACCCCCCCGCCAGAGGAGCAGCCGATCGGCTCTCCGCTACTAGTGTCTGACAGACGCGAGTGAGAAAAAGCTAATCAACGGCTCTTCCTGTTTACACTGTGATCAGCCATGATTGGACATGGCTGATCACGTGGTAAAGAGTCTCGGTCAGAGGCTCTTTACCTAGATCAGTGTTGCGGTGCATCAGAATGACACCCCGTAACAACGATCCCCGCAATGCGCGCCCCCGGGGGTGCGCAGCAGTTTGATATCCTAGCGACGTCATATGACGTCCGGTCAGGGTATTGAAACCGCTTTGCCGCCGTCATTTTGCTATATGGAGGGCGACAAGTGGTTAATGGCTGTGTGTGGAGTTATTTTGAGGGGACAGCAAGTTTACACTGTTATATAAGCTGTACATTCACTACTTTACATTGTAGCAAAGTGTCATTTCTTCAGTGTTGTCACATGAAAAGATATAATAAAATATTTAGTCCTCATGCACATGGACGTTTTTACAGCTGCTTTTTTGAGCTTTTTTTGCAGCTTAAAAAGGCCTGTCTATGTTAGTCTATGGCTTCATGCCCACCTAGGCGTTTTTGAGCTGCAAGTGGCATAAGCGTTTTTAAGCTGTAAAAAAAACCCAGGACCAGTGCGTTCTGAAAGACGTTTTTCAGCTGTAAAAACGTTCTAACACTGAAAAACGCTCAAAAACGCTCAAAAACGCTCAAAAACGCTCAAAACGCTAACGCGAAAAAACGCTCAAAAACGCTAAAAAACGCTATTGCAAAAACGCTGAAAAAAGCTGAAAAAAGTTAAAAAAATTCACTGCAAAGATACTGGCGTTTTCATAACGTTTTTTTAACAGCCTGTGTGCATGAGGGCTTACAAAAATGTGAGTGGTGTACTCACTTTTGTGAGATACTGTATAACCCTATGGTCAAGAATGTGAAGAGCTGTGTTCATCAATGAACTCAGAGAAAGAGATTTTATGATGAGTAGAAAAAAATCCATTTTGTTCAAGCAGCGGGGCTGTGGGAGGGCACATACGCAAACAGCAAACATCCCACACATGTGAGGTATCACCACAAACACAATCAGATCATTGACAGTAATTCTAGCACTAGACTCTGTAAATCCAAAGTGGTAACTTACAATGGCTTTTAAAGCGTCGCCTATGGATAGTAAAATGTACGCCGTTTGTCGTTGCACGGTGAGTAGTGAGTTTTACGGTGAGTAGAAAAAAATCCAGTTTTTACAAGCAGCAGGGATGTGGGACGTCCCTCCACCAGCCACCTTCCGTCCTGCCGGGGGAGCCGATCGGCCAGCCGGCGCTTCTGCCGGCTAGTTGGAGAGCCTCAAAAAGCCTAGGTTGGCTTTGACCAGCTTTTGGCTATGGTAACCCGGAAGCGATGACCTGACATCACTTTCGACTTACCCGGACATTAACAGCGCCATTTTAAAAAATCAAAAGCATTCAAAAACACAGATATTGGTGTTTCAAATGCTTTTAAGAGCAGAGGAAGGATTTGGGGTCTTATAGACTCCAGATCTCTCCATAAAGAGTACCTGTCACATGCCTATTGCTATCGCAAGGATGTTTACATTCCTCGTGACAGCAATAAAAGTGAACAAAAAAAAATGTAAAGCAACAGCGTAAAAATATAAAAAGTCAAAAATAATTATAATGAAAAAAAAATTATTTAAAGGCCCCCCGTCCCCTATGCACGTGAGCAAAGGTGAATTTGCATGCGTCGAGCCCGCACGCACGCAAACAGCAAAGATCCCACACATTTGAGGTATCACCACAAACATCAGATCATGGACAGTAATTCTAGCACTAGACCTACTCTGTAAATCCAAGTGGTATCTTTATAAAGGCTTTTAAAGCGTTGCCTATGGATAGTAAAATATATGCCGTTTGTCACCGTTGCACGGGCATGAGCAATTTTGAAGCGTGACATGTTTGATAAATATTTACTTGGTGTAACACCATCCTTTTTATATTTTACAAAAAATGGGGTTATGTATTGTGTTTTTGTGCATTCAAATAAAAAAAAAGTGTATTTTTTCCCCAAAAAATTGCATTTGAAAAACCACTGCACAAATACCGTGTGACATAAAAAATTGCAAAACCCACCAACCTATTCTCTAGGGCATCTGCTTTAAAAATAAAATTATAATGTTTGGGGGTTCTAAGTAATTTTCTAGCAAAAAATACTGATTGTTACCTGATCTGTAAGTGGTTATAGTAGGAACAATCATTCAATCCATTGATAGGATAAGGCTATGCTTAAAGTGATTGGAAACCCATAAGCTATGTTCGTCAACGAACTCAGAGAAAGATTTTATGGTCAATTACAACCGGTATAACCGCTGGCTATAATTGACAGCAGCTGCTCCCGTGCACATCTCTGAATTGGGATCAAGCTCAGGGATGAATTAGAGCGGAGACTGCAAGCCAGGCCTTCTCCTCCAACATCAGTGCCTGACCTCACAAATGTGCATCTGGAAGAATGGTCAAACATTCCCATAGACGCACCCTTAAATCTTGTGGACAGCCTTCGCAGAAGTCTTGAAGCTGTTATAGCTGCAAAGGAAGGGCAGAAACTCAATATTGAACCCTACAGACTAAGACTGGGATGCCATTAAAGTTCATGTGTGTGTGTAAATGCAGGTGTCCCAATACTTTTGACAATACAGTGTATTTTTGGATCCATCTCTTCCTAACCCTTATCATAACATTTACCAAAGGAGATTAAGCCCTTGCTCATTTCTGGCTTCTGACGCATTCTATGTCTTTCCTGAGCATTTTCCCTTACTTTCTGTTATGTCACAATTACAGCAAAAATTTAACACTAAAAAGCGAAACAATAGATTTCTAATTTAACCCATAGGGTTATTCTGTCATTGATCTCTTTTATTTGCATAATTACAAACAATAACATGAAAACATTCCCCTTAAAGTAATTGTAAAGGCAATAGGTTTTTAATCTTAATGCATTCTATGCATTAAGATAAAAAGCCTTCTGTGTGCAGCAGCCCCCCTAATACTTACCTGAGGTCCCTCTAGCTCCAGCGATGTTGTAGGAGTGTCTCGGCAGCCTGGGACTCCCCCCCCCCTCATTGGTTGAGATCAATCAAAGTGTATGAGAAATCCAGTTGAAGCCAGACGCGCATTGGTGAGCACGCGCGGGCACACTAGCCTGTGCACAAGAAGAAATATGCATAGGCGCATGTGCGAACGTGCACATACTGGTGCCAAATGGCCTATTTAAACTGAACAATGACATGAACACATTGCTGAGTTGTCTTTCAGCTTGTTCCTGTTTGCCTGTGGCCTGATCCATTTCCTGCCTACCTGTGTATGACCCGGCTTGCCCTTAACCCACCTCTGGATTCCCACCTGCCTACCTGTGACCTTGGCTTGTGCTTTGACTCTGCTCCTGTCTCATGCTCTTGTACCTCACTACCCGACTATGTACCGACTCTGGCCTGTATCCTGATCCTGCTCTAGTCTCACATTCCTGTACCTGCATTGCCTGGCTGTTGATGACCCCTTGGCTTGTGTTATGGCTACGCTCCTGCCTACTGATCCAGCGTCATGGAGTCCCAGTTCCAGGTACCTGTCTGGTAATCCAGAGCCATCAGTTTCCTGTTAAGCTGCAGCTGGTGCCACCTGCTATACCGGCCCTCATGCCACTCTGTTACATAGTTACATAGTTACATAGTAGGTGAGGTTGAAAAAAGACATAAGTCCATCAAGTCCAACCTATGTGTGTGATTATGTGTCAGTATTACATTGTATATCCCTGTATGTTGCGGTCATTCAGGTGATTATCTAATAGTTTCTTGAAGCTATCAATGCTCCCCGCTGAGACCACCGCCTGTGGAAGGGAATTCCACATCCTTGCCGCTCTTACAGTAAAGAACCCTCTACGTAGTTTAAGGTTAAACCTCTTTTCTTCTAATTGTAATGAGTGGTCTTATTAAACTCTCTTCTGCGAAAAAGTTTTATCCCTATTGTGGGGTCACCAGTACAGTATTTGTAAATTGAAATCATATCCCAAGCGTCTCTTCTCCAGAGAGAATAAGTTCAGTGCTCGCAACCTTTCCTCATAACTAAGATCCTCCAGACCCTTTATTAGCTTTGTTGCCCTTCTTTGTACTCGCTCCATTTCCAGTACATCCTTCCTCAGGACTGGTGCCCAGAACTGGACAGCATACTCCAGGTGCGGCCGGACCAGAGCCTTGTAGAGTGGGAGAATTATCGTTTTATCTCTGGAGTTAATCCCCCTTTTAATGCATGCCAATATTCTGTTTGCTTTGTTAGCAGCAGCTTGGCATTGCATGCCATTGCTGAGCCTATCATCTACTAGGACCCCCAGGTCCTTTTCCATCCTAGATTCCCCCAGAGGTTCTCCCCCCAGTGTATAGATTGCATTCATATTTTTGCCACCCAAATGCATTATTTTACATTTTTCTACATTGAACCTCATTTGCCATGTAGTCGCCCACCCCATTAATTTGTTCAGGTCTTTTTGCAAGGTTTCCACATCCTGCGGAGAAGTTATTGCCCTGCTTAGCTTAGTATCGTCTGCAAATACAGAGATTGAACTGCTTATCCCATCCTCCAGGTCGTTTATGAACAAATTAAATAGGATTGGTCCCAGCACAGAACCTTGGGGAACCCCACTAACCACCCATGACCATTCTGAGTACTCCCCATTTATCACCACCCTCTGAACTCGCCCTTGTAGCCAGTTTTCAATCCATGTACTCACCCTATGGTCCATGCCAACGGACCTTATTTTGTACAGTAAACGTTTATGGGGAACTGCGTCAAATGCTTTTGCAAAATCCAGATACACCACGTCTACGGGCCTTCCTTTATCTAGATGGCAACTCACCTCCTTGTAGAATGTTAATAGATTGGTTTGGCAAGAACGATTCTTCATGAATCCATGCTGATTACTGCTAATGATACCGTTCTTATTACTAAAATCTTGTATATAGTCCCTTATCATCCCCTCCAAGAGTTTACATACTATTAATGTTAGGTTAACTGGTCTGTAATTCCCAGGGATGTATTTTGGGCTCTTTTTAAATATTGGTACTACATTGGCTTTTCTACAATCAGCTGGTACCATTCCAGTCAGTAGACTTTCTGTAAAAATTAGGAACAACGGTCTGGCAATCACTTGACTGAGTTCCCTAAGTACCCTCGGATGCAAGCCATCTGGTCCCGGTGATTTATTAATGTTAAGTTTCTCAAGTCTAATTTTAATTCTGTCCTCTGTTAACCATGGAGGTGCTTCCTGTGTTGTGTCATGAGGATAAACACTGTAGTTTTGGTTACTGAAGCCCCCCAACTCACTCGTGAAGACTGAGGAGAAGAATAAATTCAATACCATCGCCATCTCCCCATCCTTTGTAACCAGATGTCCTTCCTCATTCTTTATGGTGCCAATATGGTCTGTCCTCCCTTTTTTACTGTTTACATACTTAAAGAATTTCTTGGGATTTTTTTTGCTCTCCTCCGCTATGTGTCTTTCATGTTCTATCTTGTTGCATTCTTTATAAAGTCTGAATGCTGAGGATGATCCCTCAACCTTGTATTTTTTGAAGGCCTTCTCCTTTGCTTTTATATGCATTTTTACATTGGAGTTAAGCCATCCAGGATTTTTGTTCGCTCTTTTAAATTTATTACCCAATGGGATACATTGGCTAATGCCCTTATTTAATATACTCTTAAAGCAAACCCATCTCTCCTCCGTATTCTTTGTTCCTAAATATTTTATCCCAATTTATGCCTTTTAGCAAGGTTTGTAGTTTAGGGAAGTTGGCTCTTTTGAAATTCAGCGTCTTTGTATTCCCTTTATGTTTCCTATTTGTGTGATTTATACTGAAACTAATTGACCTGTGATCGCTGTTACCTAAATTGCCCCATATTTTCACATCCGTGATCAGGTCTGTATTGTTGGTAATCAGTAGATCCAGTAATGTTTTATTTCTAGTTGGTGCGTCTACCATCTGACCCATAAAATTGTCCTGCAAGACATTAAGGAACTGGCGAGCCTTAAATGAAAGCGCGGTTCCCTCCGCCCAGTCTATGTCTGGATAATTAAAATCCCCCATTATGATAACACTTCCCATCCTTGCTGCTAATCCAATTTGTGATAGGAGATCCGTCTCCACTTCCTCTCTCAGGTTAGGGGGCCTATAGAATACTCCCAGTATTATTTTCCCCTTAGCTTCATCCCTTTGGAGCTCTACCCATAAGGATTCCACCTCCTCTCTAGCTCCCTCAGTGATGTCATCTCTCACATTCACTTGTACATTATTCTTGATATATAGGCATACCCCTCCCCCTTTTTTACCCTCTCTATCCTTGCGGTACAGGGTATACCCTTGAATGTTTGCCAGCCAATCATGAGAGCTGTTGAACCAGGTCTCTGAAATTCCCACAAAATCCAAATCCTCCTTGTACAACAGTATCTCTAGTTCACCCATCTTGTCCGCCATGCTCCTGGCATTGGTGAACATGCCACATAGTTTGGACCGGTCGCATATTGTCCTCGTATTGAGTGTTTCGAGATTGCAACTAGGACTTGCTACTATACTCACCTTGTGTTTTTGTGCTTTGGTTAACCTACCACTAATGCCCCCAATACTACCCTCTGGAATATCTTCCGCTCTGGCTATCTCTGTCTCTGGACCCTCCCCCCCATCGCCTAGTTTAAAAACCCCTCTAACTTTTTGGCCATCTTCATTCCCAGCAGATCTGCACCCTCCTCATTTAGGTGCAGTCCGTCCCTTCTATAGTACCGGTTACCGACTGAGAAGTTGGCCCAGTCCTCCAGGAACCCAAACCCCTCAGGGAGTGTCCTTCACTCCCTGTTATCTCTACCAGGGGTGTTAGACAGGAGGTGCAAGAGAAGCCCCCTCTGCAGCTCGATCTCCACCAGGTACTCAAAGTCATTCAGCCAATCAGGAGAGAAAGGGGGCGGAGCCAGGCCACGACTCCATGTCTGAATGGACACAGGGAGCTGCAGCTCAGCTCTGGTGCCCCCATATCAAGCTGCTTGCTGTGAGGGCACTCAACAGGTGGAAGGGATCAGGAGCACCGAAGAGGGACCCAGGAAGAGGAGGATCCAGGCTGCTCTGTGCAAATCCACTGCACAGAGCAGGTAAGTATAACATGTTTGTTATATTTAACTTAAAAAAACAAGACTATACAAGCACTTTAACTTTAAAAAGCCTGCCATCCAGATTACAGGTAGTGGTTGTCTGCACGCTGCATTGATATTAATTGTTATTAACCATTTCCCGCAAAGTGACGTACCTGCACGTAATTTTGAAGAAGTGGTTGTACCAGAGTGATGCCTGCAGCTAGAGGCATCACCCTGGTACCGTTGTTTAGAGCGGACAGTCGGCTTTCATGTGATCACAACCGATGTGGCTCAGTCGTTACCACAGGAGGAGCAGGAGGGGATGTCGCCAAACCCCCCCCCCCTCCGCGCCACCTCAGGCTTTCACACTGGAGTGACAACAGAGACCTCTTCTGTAACTCTAAACTGGTAACCGTTAAAAAAATGTAAAATGTCGCCTATGGAGATTTTTAAGTACTGTAGTTTGTCGCCATTCCACAAGTGTGCGCAATTTTAAAGCGATAGGTATCTGTTTACTCGGCGTAACATCATCTTTCACAATATACAAAAAAAATGGGCTAAATTTACTGTTTAGCTGTTTTTAAATTCAGTGAAGTATATTTTTTCCCAAAAAAATTGTGTTTGAAAGACTGCTGCGCAAATACTGTGTGACATAAAATATTGCAATGACCGCCATTTTGTTCTCCAGAGTCTTTGCTAAAAAAATGTATGTATGTGTGTATATATATATATATATATATATATATATATATATATATATATATATATATATATATAAACATCAGGTGGGTTACCCTCCTCTCTTAATATCCTTGTTCAATCAAGGCACCGTCAGGGTGGACTCCCAAACTTCCACCATAAAGGATAGGAAAAACACGTGGAACGATGCTTTGATGCAAAAAGTGTCCTTTTACTGAAAATTATTCCATTACATGATTCAAAATACAAGCAAGCCACTGTACAGTTCCGAGCGCAAGTCGCTCTTCGAAGAGCGACTTGCGCTCGGAACTGTATAGTGGCTTGCTTGTATTTTGAATCATGTAATGGAATAATTTTCAGTAAAAGGACACTTTTTGCATCAAAGCATCGTTCCACGTGTTTTTCCTATATATATATATATAAAATGTTTGGGAGTTTTAAGTAATTTTTTTTTTAACTTGTAAACAACAAATCTCAGAAATAGGCCTGGTCCAGAAGTGGTTAACCAAATTCCTCAAATGCTTTTAAAAGGTTATGTAGAAAGTAAATGGAATCAGGAGTTGGGTCCACACCTGAAAAGAAAACAGAGAATTTTCATTGTTCCGTGATGTATGGTCCTGTGTTTGCCCACTACCCTGGTCTCGCCCCCAGCCTCACAAATACTGTAGTCATCTGAACAAAGCAAGAGATGTTTCACACTGTACTGGGTAATAAAAGGATAATGGAAACTACTAATAATAACAGTTTTCCTAGGAGCCCTTGAAAGATTAAAGCAAGCAAATAGAGGTTTGGTCAGGGTGCACCACAAGCTAAAGGATTGCAGTAATTGATGGATGGAGCCGCTCTGTGGGCTAATCTGATATTTGGCTATGTTTGCACTTTAGTAACGAGAACATACTGTAGGTATCCCATTTTCCTAATTTTATAGATTTTATCTTGTAAAAACCTTGGTTTCCCCCTAACAGGCAGATAGTATGAATTCTCATATGTACTGTACTTATATTGCTGGTATTTCCTAAACAAATCTCATGCCTTTAAAAGTACTGCTAAAAAAGTAGATCTCCAAGTTTTTCCAGGGCAATAATTTTTCTTTACATACCCTTTAATCAGTGCTGATCTTCCCTTTAACAGGTCTTTGGATACATGGCTGCTGTGGATCATTTCCTCTACAGCAAAGGTCAGTATTTTGGAGTTCCTGTTTGCCTTTGTAACTTTAACTACTTGCTGCCTGCCCACAGTAGTTATACTGTGTGGGTGAGCAGCATAGCCCCGCCGGTCTACGCACCTGTTGCCAGGGACTTCCAGGTTTGCGAGCAGGCATGTGTGTGCCCTAGGTTTGCCACCTTTTCTTCAAGCCAAACTCGAACACTTTAGTGGCACATGGCATTTATTTTATTTTTTTAGATCAGCAGTCAGCACCCCCATTAGAGACCCGCATTAACTAAGAATCCCCTTATATCAGTGCCCCCTCGCCCATAGAGACCTCTATTAGAGAGAGACCCCCCTTATAGCATCCCATTCTGTTGTATTGTCTATGCCTTACCGGCAGGAGGGACAGTCACTGGAGCCTCTGTGTGAGTGGTAACTGGCCAGAGTTAGGGAGGGAACCGGCTAAGTGTGTCTGAACTGGCCAGAGTTAGGTGGAGCTGAATGGGAGGTGGAGTGGCTCTAAGAAAATCCAGCGGCACAGCGGCAAAAGTGTCATTGGTTTCTAGGACACCGGCAGTTCTAGCAAGCAATGACTGCAAAGCAAAGCATTCACAGGCTAGTGGGGGGTGGGGCGGCAGACACCCCACAGGGGAGAAGGCAGAGGGAGCATGTGCACAGCAGAGGAAGCTGCAGCCAGCTGGAATAATTAAGGTCATCCAGGTCATCCAGTGCACTGGGCAAAGATGACAAACTGCGCCCCTCCCCCATATGTACTCACAGTTCATATCTCAGTCTCAGTGTGGCTCCCGCTGGGAATGAAGGCAGCTTCTCTGTCTTCCCCTCTCCAGAAGGCAGTCTGCCCTCACTCCCCAGTGGCACTGCGCTGAGATTGGGGTGTGTTTTCAGCAGGCATCCTCTTTCTTCTGCCCACAGTAGGTATATGTAGGCAATATGTTGCCTCCTCACCACCTGTTTTAACCCCCCAAGCTGCACTACAGCTGTGTGCATTGCATGCAGTTGCAGGGAGGTTGCAGTGTGGCCCCATTCACACGGTTATTGTGTGCTGAAAGTGATGGGGGTATAATTCCTTCTGCAACTGCAAATCCAAATATTTCAGCAGTGTCATCTGTACACCTCTGGTTGCTGCCTTTTCAGCTTAAATGGGGGGGGGGGGGGGAGTGATAGGGAGAGGTAAAATGGCACCTATTCCCACACCCACAACCACCTGTAGGCACAGTTCCCAGTTTTTTTACAGATCTGCAAGGCTGCCATTTATGGGATGTTAGGCAGAATACATTCTATAAAACTTTAACTTATAAAATGTAATATATAACACTTGACTCATGTTTATGTGGATTCAAATGGCTGCGGCCCTTTATTATAGGTATATAATAAATTATATTAACCGTCCACATATAATCCAATACTGATATTTAAGTATACCAACAACAACACATTAGCTCAGCTTATAAAGCTCAGGCTAATAAAATAACTTAAAGTCCCCTTTTCAAAAGAATGGGACAAAACCTCATAATATGAGCAGGGACATGGGAGGGAGGATGGGATGTGCTTCTTTCTTCAAATTCACGCCGACTGCACTGCTAATGACGCATTTCTCTTTTATAGATGACTGCTCGTGCCAGGGCTGTTGATGATAATCAGAGGCCAATCATAGGTAAGTAAAAAACTGACACTGGTTTAACTGTGATTTTTGGTCTGCCAACATCCCATATTTGGTGGGTGGGGACATTTCATGCCCCACCCCCCACTGTTATTCTTATTAGCACCCCCACGCATCTGAAGATGCAGCACATTTTCAGATGTGAGAAATCGCATGTGATTTCCCTGCAGCTGCATTTTCATGAAGGTGCAGGGACTTTTTTCCTGCGATTCCTGTAGGTACAGCAGCCCATTTAAATGAATGGGCTGCTGTATCCACACAAACGCGAGTCACCGCAAACACATTGGTGTGAACCTGACATAATAGTCAGCTAAAAGTAAATACATATAGCAAAGTGCCTCCAAACCTCATTCACCTAATAGTACAAAGTCACTTTAAAAAATATTTACACTGAGTACTCTCCTTTTTAACAATAATATCCACAGTGCTCAGCTGAAAAGAGCAGGACATAGTTGCATTGTACCTGTAATTCTTCTGTGTTCTTGGGTTTAGTCTCTGCATTTTTTGTCTGCTTCTAAAGCAATGCAAATGGTGGGCGGGCTGACAGGCGGGGACAAAGGCAGACAGAAGATGCAGGACTCAACCCGAGCAGATCTAAGCATACTAAAGCCTTGCTCAGGGCCGATCCTGGATGGGGTGCACGGGGTACAGTGCACCCGGGCACCACAGAGGTGGGGGTGCTGAAGCGCCAGACTGCTTCCCTCCCTCCTCCTCCTCCTCTTCCTTGTCAGTAGGCGGCTCTCTCTGCTGGTCGCCGCCGCCGCTGTGTTTCCTGCCGAGTGCCGAAGCCATCCCCCATCACTCCTCCTGTCAGAGGAGGAGAGCGAAATGAGATCGGAGTGGCTGTCTCTGTGTGAGAGACCAGCCGCGCAGTGACGTCACTGGGGGGGGGCGGCCCGTGCCCGTGCCCAATGTGTTCCAGTTCTCCTCCTCCTGTGTCTCACTCCCGCCTGCTGCCCAAGCCTAACACGCTACACCCGGGTGGCGCAGCTGCACACTGTCCTCTCCTCTCCAGCTGCCACCCGAGTGTTTTAAATTAGCCTAATGTAGGGGGGGTGGTTTGTCCTGGGGGGGGTCTATACTAATGTAGGAGGGTGGTTTGTCCTGGGGGGTCTATACTAATGTAGGGGGAGGGATTCTCGGGGGTCTATACTAATGTAGGGGGGGTGGTTTCGTCCTGGGGGTCTATACTAATGTAGGGGGGATGGTTTGTTCTGGGGGGTCTATACTAATGTAGGGGGGTGGTTTGTCCTGGGGGTCTATAGTAATGTAGGGGGGGTGGTTTGTCCTGGGGGGTCTATACTAATGTGGGGGGTTTCCTGGGGGGGTCTATACTAATGTAGGGGGGTGGTTTGTCCTGGGGGGTCTATAGTAATGTAGGGGGTGGTTTGTCCTGGGGGGGTCTATACTAATGTAGGGGGGTGGTTTGTCCTGGGGGGTCTATACTAATGTGGGGGGGTGGTTTGTCCTGGGGGTCTATACTAATGTGGTGGGGTGATTTGTCCTGAGGGGGGTCTATACTAATGTAGGGGAGTGGTTTGTCCTGGGGGTCTATAGTAATGTAGGGGAGGTTTGTCCTGGGGGTCTATAATAATGTAGGGGGGTGGTTTCATCCTGGGGGTCTATACTAATGTAGGGGTGGTTTGTTCTGGGGGGTCTATACTAATGTAGGGGGGGTGGTTTGTCCTGGGGGGGTCTGTACTAATGTAGATGGGTGGTTTGTCCTGGGGGGGTCTGTACTTATGTAGGGGGGTGGTTTGTCCTGGGGGGTCTATACTAATGTAGGGGGTGATTTGTCCTGGGGGGTCTGTACTAATGGAGGGGGGGAGGTTTGTCCTGGGGGGTCTGTACTAATGTAGGGGAGGTAGTTTGGCCGGGGGTCTGTACTAATAGAGGGGGGTGGTTTGTCCGGGGGGTCTGTACTAATGGAGGGGGGTTTGTCCTAGGGGTCTGTACTAATAGAGGGGGGGTGGTTTGTTCTGGGGGGTCTGTAATAATGGGGGGGTCTTTACTAATGGAGGGGGGTGGTTTGTTCTGGGGGGTCTGTATTAATGGAGGGGGGTGGTTTGTTCTGGGGGGTCTGTACTAATGGAAGGGGGTGGTTTGTTCTGGGGGGTCCGTACTAATGGAAGAGGGTGGTTTGTTCTGGGGGGGGTCTGTACTAATGGAGGAGGGGTGGTTTGTTCTGGGGGTCTGTACTAATGGAGGGGGGGTGGTTTATTCTGGGGGGTCTGTACTAATGGAGGGGGGTGGTTTGTTCTGGGGGTCTGTACTAATGGAGGAGGGGTGGTTCTGTACTAATGGAGGGGGGTGGTTTGTCCTGAGGGGGTCTATACTGATAGAGGGGGGTGTTTTGTCCTGGGGGGTCTATACTAATGAAGGGGGGTCTGTACTGAGAGAGGGGTTTATACTTAGTGGGGGGTCTGCACTGACGAAGGGGGGTCTATACTGAGGGGCGACTATAGTTGGTGGAGGGGGGTGACACCATGTTTTACCGCACTGGGTGACACCAAGCCTAGTGACGCCACTGTAGCCGCGGGCTCTTATTTCCCCTCTCCCTCTCCTCCTCGTGCGTGCTGCTGTACTAGTGAGCGGCGCACTATGTTTCTTCCCCTGTCTTCATATCGGCCAGGGAAGAAAAAAAAGGAGCAAAGAAGAGGATTGTGGGACATGTAGTCCCGAGGGCTGGCAGCCCCACTGTAACATGGAAACTGCAGCCCACACAGCATGCTCAGCTGAATGGGAGAAAGAGAGAGACAAGAGCCCGGGAAAGCTTTCAGGAAAGTACACCCAGGACTCCAGAGGGAGAGGACAGTGCTGAGGGAACACCATCAGAGAGAGAACCCCACTGCCCTGTGCCACCAGAGGGAAAGCCACACAGCCTAGCACCATCCCTGGTGGAGAAAGGAATGGAGTCATTGCCAGAATACAGATCTGGGCTCTACCCAACGGAGTCGCCATGGGCAATTCAGAGTGAGCTGACTCCCGATCAGAGGAACCGTTGTTGCTGTATCACTGGGTCAGGTGAGAGGGCTGATCGCCATTATCTACTAATGTTCATAAAAACTGCAGTCTCTGACCATCTCTTGTAACATGTCTGCAGTCTCTGACCATCTCTTGTATTATGTCTGCAGTCTCTGACCTTCTCCTGTACTATGTCTGCAGTCTCTGACCATCTCTTGTAACGTGTCTGCAGTCTCGGACCATCTTCTGTAGTATGTCTGCAGTCTCTGACCATCTCCTCTATTATATCTCCAGTCTCTGACCATCTCCTGTACTATGTCTACAGTCTCTGACCATCTCTTGTAACATGTCTGCAGTCTCTGACCATCTCTTGTAACATGTCTGCAGTCTCTGACCATCTTCTGTAGTATGTCTGCAGTCTCTGACCATCTCTTGTATTATGTCTGCAGTCTCTGACCATCTCCTGTACTATGTCTGGAGTCTCTGACCATCTCCCCTATTATATCTCCAGTCTCTGACCATCTCCTGTACTATGTCTGCAGTCTCTGACCATCTCCTGTACTATGTCTGCAGTCTCTGACCATCTCCTGTACTATGTCTACAGTCTCTGACCATCTCTTGTATTATGTCTGCAGTCTCTGACCATCTCTTGTAACATGTCTGCAGTCTCTGACCATCTCTTGTATTATGTCTGCAGTCTCTGACCATCTCTTGTATTATGTCTGCAGTCTCTGACAATCTCCTGTACTATGTCTGCAGTCTCTGACCATATCTTGTAACATGTCTGCAGTCTCTGACCATCTCCTCTATTATATCTCCAGTCTCTGACCGTCTCCTGTAGTATGTCTGTAGTCTCTGACCATCTCTTGTAATATATCTGCAGTCTCTGACCATCTCTTGTATTATGTCTGCAGTCTCTCACCATCTCCTGTACTATGTCTGCAGTCTCTGACCATATCTTGTAACATGTCTGCAGTCTCTGACCATCTCTTGTAACATGTCTGCAGTCTCTGACCATCTCTTGTAACATGTCTGCAGTCCCTGGCCAATTCTTGTATTATGTCTGCAGTCTCTGAACATCTCCCATATTATGTCTGCAGTCTCTGACCATCTCTTGTAATGTTTTCAGTCTCTGACCTTCTCTTGTGTCATGTCTGGGGTCTCTGACCATCTCTTGTAACACGTCTGCAGTCTTTGACCATCTCTTGTAACATGTCTGCAGTCTCTGACCATCTCCTGTAGTATGTCTGCAGTCTCTGATCATCTCTTGTAACATGTCTGCAGTCTCTGATCATCTCTTGTAACATGTTTACAGTCTCTGACCATCTCTTGTATTATGTCTGCAGTCTCTGACCATCTCTTGTAACATGTCTGCAGTCTCTGACCATCTTCTGTAGTATGTCTGCAGTCTCTGACCATCTCTTGTATTATGTCTGCAGTCCCTGACCATCTCCTGTACTATGTCTGCAGTCTCTGACCATCTCCTCTATTATATCTCCAGTCTCTGACCATCTCCTGTACTATGTCTGCAGTCTCTGACCATCTCCTGTACTATGTCTACAGTCTCTGACCATCTCTTGTAACATGTCTGCAGGCTCTGACCATCTCTTGTAACATGTCTGCAGTCTCTGACCATCTCCTCTATTACATCTCCAGTATCTGACCGTCTCCTGTACTATGTCTGCAGTTTCTGACCATCTCCTGTACTATGTCTGCAGTCTTTGACCATCTCCTGTACTATGTCTACAGTCTCTGACCATCTCTTGTAACATGTCTGCAGTCTCTGACCATCCCCTGTACTATGTCTGCAGTCTCTGACCATCTTCTGTAGTATGTCTGCAGTCTCTGACCATCTCCTCTATTATATCTCCAGTCTCTGACCGTCTCCTGTAGTATGTCTGCAGTCGCTGACCATCTCTTGTAACACGTCTGCAGTCTCTGACCATCTCTTGTAACATGTCTACAGTCTCTGACCATCTCTTGTATTATGTCTGCAGTCTCTGACCATCTCTTGTAACATGTCTGCAGTCTCTGACCATCTCTTGTATTATGTCTGCAGTCTCTGACCATCTTCTGTAGTATGTCTGCAGTCTCTGACCATCTCTTGTATTATGTCTGCAGTCTCTGACCATCTCCTGTACTATGTCTGCAGTCTCTGACCATCTCCTCTATTATATCTCCAGTCTCTGACCGTCTCCTGTACTATGTCTGCAGTCTCTGACCGTCTCCTGTACTATGTCTGCAGTCTCTGACCATCTCCTGTACTATGTCTGCAGGCTCTGACCATCTCTTGTAACATGTCTGCAGTCTCTGACTATCTCTTGTATTATGTCTGCAGTCTCTGACCATCTCCTGTACTATGTCTGCAGTCTCTGACCATATCTTGTAACATGTCTGCAGTCTCTGACCATCTTCTGTAGTATGTCTGCAGTCTCTGACCATCTCCTCTATTATATCTCCAGTCTCTGACCATCTCCTGTAGTATGTCTGCAGTCTCTGACCATCTCTTGTAACATGTCTGCAGTCTCTGACCATCTCTTGTAACATGTCTGCAGTCTCTGACCATCTCTTGTAACATGTCTGCAGTCTCTGACCATCTCCTGTACTATGTCTGCAGTCTCTGACCATATCTTGTAACATGTCTGCAGTCTCTGACCATCTCTTGTAACATGTCTGCAGTCTCTGACCATCTCTTGTAACATGTCTGCAGTCTCTGACCATCTCTTGTAACATGTCTGCAGTCTCTGACCATCTCTTGTAACATGTCTGCAGTCCCTGGCCAAATCTTGTATTATGTCTGCAGTCTCTGACCATCTCTTGTAATGTCTGCAGTCTCTGACCATCTCTTGTAAAACGTCTGCAGTCTTTGACCATCTCTTGTAACATGTCTGCAGTCTCTGACCATCTCCTGTACTATGTCTGCAGTCTCTGACCATCTCTTGTAACACGTCTGCAGTCTCTGACCATCTCTTGTGTTATGTCTTCAGTCTCTGACCATCTCTTGTAACATGTCTGCAGTCTCTGACTGTCTCCTATAGTATATCAGAAACAAAAGGGTGAAGGGAAAAAAGAATTCTTCAGTGAGGAACCAGCAAGCTAGCAAAAATATAAATTTATTTGGAAAAAATTATGCCACATATACACCAGACAGTGTCAAAAAAGTATATTGACTGTGAATAAACCAAATACCACCACTAACAATAAAATAGACAACGTTGTCTAAAAACAAAGAGGAACATACAGATGGCCACCAACACACATACAATCACATCTAATTGGCTAGTTGGACTTGCATCGTCTCGTGTATAATGTCTCTAGATTGAGATAGGAAGCCAAGAGGTGACGGTATGCAGCCGTGGATAAAGGGATGCCGCTGTGCCCACTGCCGAGGACAGACTTAAATGTGACTATTGATATAGACAACGAGGGTTACTGATGATAGCACTTGCGATTAAATAGTCCACCACAGCTGATGGCTTGTACGAACGGCTGTGTGGGTGCTATACAGAGATGTATGGAGGAGTGTGTGCCTGTATAGATATTGATGTATAGAGACAGCGTATTAGCTGGATCAAGGGAATAAAATGACACGATCTCACCAGACCATGGACATCAGGATACATCAGGCATATTAGACACTCCGATCCTCCTCAGGTTGTCTCAGGCTGTATGAGTCAGCTGGATCATCCTCTGATCACTTGTGAGTAGCTGGTAAGTCCATGTAGATGAATGCCCGTCAGGATAATGGAGATAGGGGAACGTGGTAGCGTGCCGCTTGGCTGCGGTATAACGCCACGATTATTTCCTGGTTCCGTGCGGTAGGGCTTTCGACATGCTTTCGACAGGGCTTGAGCGGCTTACGCAGAATAGCGAATCAGATCCCCAGGGCTGGTGGGTGGGTCTGTATGGGTACTACATCGAACGTGATGGCGTCATGCTGACGCGTTTCATCCGTCAAGGATTTCTTCAGAGCATGCGCAGTGATTACAATAGGCGGCTTATATAGCCATTCCAATTGAAAACGTGGTATGTCAGCTGACAGTTGTCTAGGTAACCACGCAACAAATAGACGGCCATTCAGATCATAGGACAACAACAAATAATAATGCATTAGGCCCGTCCGTGGGTGCAGCACCCCCTTAGAGTATAACACAAATAATTAAATAAATGAACTAGGGAAATGAAGGGGGGATGGGGGGGGGAGAGGGGAAAAAAAAAAAAAAGGGACACACTTTGGTTAAGTAAATATTAGAGTGGGCAAGTCAAGGGCAGAGGGGTATGAGGAGTCTCCCCCCAGCAGTTATGATGTAAGAAATACTGATAAATTACACTCATTATTTAACCCATGTGGGGACATACTGTCAAGGGTATATATCCACATTTTTTCTTTCTGGCAGAGAATCCTGTCGAAGTCACCCCTTCTAAGGGGGAGATTTAATTTGTAGATACCCTTGACAGTAAGTCCCGTGGGATCACCACCGTGATGGTTAAGGAAGTGTAGGGGGATGGGACGCTCATCATCCTTGCTAAGGATGCTCTGGACGTGTTCACTGATTCTGATCCTGAGTTTCCTCTTTGTCTTTCCCACATATTTTTTTCCACATGGGCATGTGAGCATATAAACCACTCGTGTGGTATTGCAGTTGATAAAGTTGTGAATTCTAAACTGTCTCTCACCATCAGAACCAGTGAACACGTCCGTGCGTTCCACATACTTACATATGCTACATCTGCCACACTTGAACATGCCCTTTAGAGGTGGGAGTTGTGTGAGCCAATTTTGACTAAGTGACCTATTGTATTCAGAATGGATCAGGTGATCCCTGAGATTCCGAGAACGTCGGGCTGTAAGGAGAGGGCGTTCTCCTACTATTTCACCGAGCACAGGAGAGCCTGAAAGAATATGCCAATGATTACCAAGAATGGTTCTGATTTGTTTCCATTGGGAGCCATACTTGGTAATAATCCTGGGGGGTCCATGACTATCTTTAGAGGCCTTGGGCTTTTTTCTAGTAAGAAGTTGATGTCGGTCCGTCTGAATAGCTCTTTTCTTAGCTGTTCTAATAGACGCATGGGAATAACCCCTGTCTCGGAATCTACCATATAGGTCCCTGGCTTCTATATCAAAATTCTGTTGTGTGGAGCAGTTTCTACGAATACGGAGAAACTGGCCCACAGGTATACCTCTGATTAATGATCTTGGATGATCACTTGTGGCCTGGAGGAGTGTGTTCGCTGCCGTAGGTTTTCTGTACGTTTTGGTACTAATCCTCCCGTTATCAGCAGTGAGAGTAAGATCCAAGAATGGGAGGGTGTGCTGATGGGCTGTATAGGTAAGTCTGATGTTCCGGTCGTTGATGTTAAGTTCATCCATGAACAATACCAGTTCCTGTTCAGTGCCCCCCCAAATCATAAGTACATCATCGATGTACCTCAGCCAGAGGCGACTGTGGCTGAGGTACATCGACGAGTGGTAGACACACTCCTCCTCCCACATGCCAAGGTGGAGGCATGCATATGAGGGAGCCCAAGGTGCCCCCATTGAGGTACCCCTGATTTGTCGGTAGTAGGTCCCCATAAATTGGAAGCAATTATGCTCCAATAGGAATTGGAGTGTGTCACAAATGAACTCGTTTTGATGTCCCAAATGTGGGAATTTCTTTTCAAGAAAAAATTGAATTGCTTTGAGTCCCCAAGTATGGGGAATCGATGTATAATAAGGATTCGACATCAATACCAACCAGGAGAGATCCCCCCGGTAGGACCACATTCTCTAGATGGGATAGTACATGCCCGGTATCCTGCACATATGAGGGCAGTTCAAATACCAGTTCTTTAATTAATGCATCAATGAATTTACCCGTTTTTTCAAGGGGACCATTCACTGCAGAGACAATGGGCCTACCGGGGGGGTTGGTTAGGGACTTATGGAGCTTGGGTATAATGTAAAAGGTGGGTGTGTTAAACTGAGACACCTTGAGAAAGTTAAACTCCTTTTTGTTAATTAATTTTTCCTCCAATGCTAGACTTAGCTGGTAATTTAGTTCATTAACAATATCAGGGAAGGGATTTAAATCAAGTTTGTGATAAGTAAGTTTGTCACTTAGAAGTCTGAGTACCTCAGTTTCATATTGGTCCTCAGTAAGGAGGACCAGGTTACCCCCTTTATCACTACCCTTAATGACAATACCAGGGGTCTCCTCTAGTTCTTTTAGGGCCCTTCTTTCGTCTCTTGTGAGGTTGTCTATACCTTTATATTTCCAGTTGACCTTAGATAAGTCTCTTTTAACTTGTGCCAGAAAGAATTCAATGGCCTTATGTTTGGACAGCGGAGGCATTTTGTCTGATTTGATGGATAAGTTAGCCGAACGTGTCAGGGCATCCTGCACGGAGGATATCTCTGAGTCAGAGTCAGAGTCCTCATTTTCTAGTAGAAGTGAAACAAGTGCATCCAGGGCCTCCCTTTCCTCTTTATTTTGGGTATCTTGATTGGTTTCAGTATATTTAGACAGATGCCAATATCTAAATAAAACTTTTCTTAGATAAAGGGAGATGTCCTTATACACTTCAAACTCATTCATCCCTGATTTAGGAGAGAAAGAAAGGCCCCTGCTGAGCAGGGAGAGGTGATGTTGATTCAGGGGGAACTTGGTGAGGTTAACTACCTTCATATCTGTGATGGAGTCTACTGCTAATTCCTGTATAGTTATGTCCTGTTTGTTTTCTTCCTCAGCTGTCTTTGGCTTTTGCGGGTTTCCCTTTGTCTTCCCTGGTGACCTGGGGGTGAGTATGGGGGTATTTTCCCTTTTCCAATTACTTTGTTTTTCCCTGTAGTAATTAGGGGGTTGTTTATTGGTGACTGGTCCCTCTCTAAAAAAGTCACCGAGAGATCTCTGCGATCACTGTCACTATCAGTCGAAGAGTATTGTTTACGGGTGGTCTTAGTGTTGGCTGAGCTATTACTCCTTCCTCTATTTTTACGCGAACGACTCCTTCCTTTATGGATTGTGGGATCAAACAGATCACCACTTTCAAGGTCAAGTAAATTTTGTTTAAATTTTTCTTGTTTGTGGATTTTAAGATTTCTCTGGGTTTTCTCTACTTCTTTTTTGAGGAGCTCATTTTGTTTTTCAAATGAGGGGTCTGTTTTAAAAGGTTCGAGTAAGCTGACACTGTTATCTATCTCAGCTTTAATTTCCACAAGTTGAGCCTGTTCCTCATCAACAATCAACTGCATAATCTCAAGACCTCGCCTTAGACAGCTAGCCTTCCATGTCTCTATGAAGCGTGGTGTGTGAAGATGTCCAGCTGGAGTCACCCGTTCTCTCAAGCCTCTAGGGACAATTCCATTCTCAATATGAGATTTTAGTGATGAAATGTCCCACTTCCTATTCAGGAATTTTATAGTTAATTTTTTATGGTTCCTGAATAGGGTCTGGAGAGAATCTTCACACGAGTTTGAAGCCGCTTGTTGAGAGGAAAAGGCAGACTGGATTTCTCGATCAATGTCCTCATCAAGAAGATAAGCCATGTCACGAAGAGGGGAAATTTTAGATAACCAAGTGTGGGGAAGAAAAAAAAAAAAAAAAAAAAGGGGGGGGGAGGGAGGAAGGGAAGGTGGAATGCACCCAAGGGCGGGCCCACTTATAAAACGTGTGTGGTCAAGGTACAATCTGGTGTGCGTGGTAGCAAAGTGGGGTTCATAAGGGAAGGGAAGTATAATCCCACATAGCAAATATGAATAAAAAGGAGAGAATTTATAAACCAGACACCTTGCTTAATTAAATATATATATAAAGACAGATGGGGATTGTACCCAGGAGAATATCTGCCTTTAAATGCAGCCACTTGCAAACACCCAACTCGGGATCATGGGTGGGTGTGTTCCTCTGAATTAAGAAGCATATCAGAAACAAAAGGGTGAAGGGAAAAAAGAATTCTTCAGTGAAGAACCAGCAAGCTAGCAAAAATATAAATTTATTTGGAAAAAATTATGCCACATATACACCAGACAGTGTCAAAAAAGTATATTGACTGTGAATAAACCAAATACCACCACTAACAATAAAATAGACAACGTTGTCTAAAAACAAAGAACAACATACAGATGGCCACCAACACACATACAATCACATCTAATTGGCTAGTTGGACTTGCATCGTCTCGTGTATAATGTCTCTAGATTGAGATAGGAAGCCAAGAGGTGACGGTATGCAGCCGTGGATAAAGGGATGCCGCTGTGCCCACTGCCGAGGACAGACTTAAATGTGACTATTGATATAGACAACGAGGGTTACTGATGATAGCACTTGCGATTAAATAGTCCACCACAGCTGATGGCTTGTACGAACGGCTGTGTGGGTGCTATACAGAGATGTATGGAGGAGTGTGTGCCTGTATAGATATTGATGTATAGAGACAGCGTATTAGCTGGATCAAGGGAATAAAATGACACGATCTCACCAGACCATGGACATCAGGATACATCAGGCATATTAGACACTCCGATCCTCCTCAGGTTGTCTCAGGCTGTATGAGTCAGCTGGATCATCCTCTGATCACTTGTGAGTAGCTGGTAAGTCCATGTAGATGAATGCCCGTCAGGATAATGGAGATAGGGGAACGTGGTAGCGTGCCGCTTGGCTGCGGTATAACGCCACGATTATTTCCTGGTTCCGTGCGGTAGGGCTTTCGACATGCTTTCGACAGGGCTTGAGCAGCTTATGCAGAATAGCGAATCAGATCCCCAGGGCTGGTGGGTGGGTCTGTATGGGTACTATTAGTGGTGGTATTTGGTTTATTCACAGTCAATATACTTTTTTGACACTGTCTGGTGTATATGTGGCATAATTTTTTCCAAATAAATTTATATTTTTGCTAGCTTGCTGGTTCCTCACTGAAGAATTCTTTTTTCCCTTCACCCTTTTGTTTCTGATATGCTTCTTAATTCAGAGGAACACACCCACCCATGATCCCCTGAGTTGGGTGTTTGCAAGTGGCTGCATTTAAAGGCAGATATTCTCCTGGGTACAATCCCCATCTGTCTTTATATATATATTTAATTAAGCAAGGTGTCTGGTTCATAAATTCTCTCCTTTTTATTCATGTCTCCTATAGTATGTCTGCAGTCTCTGACCATCTCTTGTAACATGTATGCAGTCTCTGACCGTCTCCTGTAGTATGTCTGCAGTCTCTGACCATCTCCTATAATATGTCCGTATTCTCTGACCATCTCCTGTACTATGTCTGCAGTCTGACAGCCTCTGACCATCTCTTGTTACATGTCTGCAGTCTCTGACTATCTCTTGTAATATGTCTGCAGTCTCTGACCATCTCTTGTATTATGTCTGCTGTCTCTGACCATCTCCTGTAGTATGTCTGCAGTCTCTGATCATCTCTTGTAACATGTCTGCAGTCTCTGATCATCTCTTGCAACATGTCTACAGTCTCTGACCATCTCTTGTATTATGTCTGCAGTCTCTGACCATCTCTTGTATTTATGTCTGCAGTCTCTGACCATCTTTTGTAACATGTCTGCAGTCTCTGATCATCTCTTGTAACATGTCTACAGTCTCTGACCATCTCTTGTAACATGCCTGCAGTCTCTGACCATCTCTTGTAACATGTCTGCAGTCTCTGACCATCTCTTGTATTATGTCTGCAGTCTCTGACCATCTCCTCTATTATATCTCCAGTCTCTGACCGTCTCCTGTAGTATGTCTGCAGTCTCTGACCATCTCTTGTAATATGTCTGCAGTCTCTGACCATCTCTTGTATTATGTCTGCAGTCTCTGACCATCTCTTGTATTATGTCTGCAGTCTCTCACCATCTCCTGTACTATGTCTGCAGTCTCTGACCATCTCTTGTAACATGTCTGCAGTCTCTGACCATCTCTTGTAACATGTCTGCAGTCTCTGACCATCTCTTGTAACATGTCTGCAGTCCCTGGCCAAATCTTGTATTATGTCTGCAGTCTCTGACCATCTCCCGTATTATGTCTGCAGTCTCTGACCATCTCTTGTAACGTCTGCAGTCTCTGACCATCTCTTGTGTCATGTCTGGGGTCTCTGACCATCTCTTGTAAAACGTCTGCAGTCTTTGACCATCTCTTGTAACATGTCTGCAGTCTTTGACCATCTCTTGTAACATGTCTGCAGTCTCTGACCATCTCTTGTAACATGTCTGCAGTCTCTGACTGTCTCCTATAGTATGTCTGCAGTCTCTGACCATCTCTTGTAACATGTATGCAGTCTCTGACCGTCTCATGTAATATGTCTGCAGTCTCTGACCATCTCCTATAATATGTCCGTATTCTCTGACCATCTCCTGTACTATGTCTGCAGTCTGACCAGCCTCTGATCATCTCTTGTTACATGTCTGCAGTCTCTGACTATCTCTTGTAATATGTCTGCAGTCTCTGACCATCTCTTGTATTATGTCTGCAGTCTCTGACCATCTCCTGTAGTATGTCTGCAGTCTCTGATCATCTCTTGTAACATGTCTGCAGTCTCTGATCATCTCTTGTAACATGTCTACAGTCTCTGACCATCTCTTGTATTATGTCTGCAGTCTCTGACCATCACTTGTATTTATGTCTGCAGTCTCTGACCATCTTTTGTAACATGTCTGCAGTCTCTGATCATCTCTTGTAACATGTCTACAGTCTCTGACCATCTCTTGTAACATGCCTGCAGTCTCTGACCATCTCTTGTAACATGTTTGCAGTCTCTGACCATCTCTTGTATTATGTCTGCAGTCTCTGACCATCTCTTGTAACGTCTGCAGTCTCTGACCATCTCTTGTGTCATGTCTGCAGTCTCTGACCAATTCTTGTATTATATCTCCAGTCTCTGACCGTCTCCTGTAGTATGTCTGCAGTCTCTGACCATCTCCTGTAATATGTCCGCATTCTCTGACCATCTCCTGTACTATGTCTGCAGTCTCTGACCATCTCTTGTAACATGTCTGCAGTCTCTGACCATCTCTTGTATCATGTCTACAGTCTCTGACCATCTCCTGTACCATGTCTGGGGGCTCTTTCTAACAGACTCTCTAACAGAAGCCCTCTCTGTGTGCATCAGTGAGACTCCCCTCCAGGTCTCATTAGTGTACGCTCTTCCTGTGTTTGCTTTATTGTCAAGAGATCATGGGAAGATCCTAGGGTAACGAAGCCTTCTTAGGGGAGTATCTCTGTGTTTGAGTCATTGCCATAGAAACATTTGTAAAGGGGAGGAGTTGTAAGATGACCACGCCCACGTGGGGGCACCAGAAATATTTCTGCACCCAGGCGTCTGTGACCCTAGGATCGGCCCTGGCCTTGCTGGTGGTGGGTGGGGACAGCAGCTGACAGTTTTGATCCTGTCACTAAGATGCAGGAGGAACTGAAAAGGCCACTGCACACCCCCCAACACTGTGCCCGGGGAGGGCAGGTGATCCTTCGGCTTCTCCCCTTCTACCGGCTCTCCCTGACTGATTAGGACTAACTGTGTCCGGGTATCAGGAGGACAAAAACCTGGGCACAAGTGTCAAAACCCAGACTGTTTGGGTCATTCCTGTACAAATGGCAACCCTAATGTGCCCCCTGCTGATCCATGCTGTCATTGCTTACAGTACAAGTTTGTCAGCAGGTCCCAGGCAATGATTTTTTCGGCTGAGACCTTCAGATCGTCTGTAGCCAGTCACAGAATGATCCTCTGTCTTGTTTGTAAACATATACAAAAACATATTTGGGCAGCACACCCTAAAATGCGTTTAGATTCAAGATGGTGCTGCTATAAGACCAACAAACAGTACAAAACATATTACAGCGCACACATTCAAAAATAACATTTCCTGCAAGACTAGTTAAAAACACCTGAACATATTCAAAAAAATAGGGGGGTTTGGTCACACGTATATTTTTGAATACGTTCAGGTGTTTTTAACTGCTTGCCACCCGCCGGCTGTCACATGATGGCCAGGCGGTGCGGCTCTCGTTCCGGGAGGACGTCATATGATGCCCTCGCCTTCCCGGCCCACCAGGGGGCGCATGCCCACCGTGTCACTGGGCACTCAATGCACGTGCCCGGGGGCCACGATGTCCGCCGGGCACCCGCTATTTCCTATCAACCTGCTGATTTCTAAAAGGGACTGCATTATATTTATGCTACGAGTAACTTCTGAGTCTTCTGGTTTCACCGTTATCGCTGCACTGCTTACTCAATTCGGGCACCCGCAATTGCCCGGTAACACGGCAGGACAGTGGATCTGTGTGTGTAAACACACAGATCCACGTCCTGTCAGAGGAGAGGAGACCGATGTGTGTTCTCAGTATAGAGCAACACCAATCGGTCTCCTCCCCTTGTGAGTCCCCTCCCCCTTCAGTTAGAAACACTCCCTAGGAACATAATTAACCCCTCAATCACCCTCTAGTGTTAACCCCTTCCCTGCCAGTCACATTTATACAGTAATCAGTGCATTTTTATAGCACGGATCGCTGTATAAATGTGAATGGTCCCAAAATAGTGTCAAAAGTGTCCGAAGTGTCTGCCACAATATCGCAGTCACGATAAAAATCGCAGATCGCCGCCATTACTAGAAAAAAAAAAAAATGCTATAAATCTATCCCCTATTTTGTAGACACTATAACATTTGCGCAAACTAATCAATATACACTTATTGCGATTTTTTTTTTTTTTTTACCAAAAATATGTAGAAGAATATGTATCGGCCTAAACTGAGGAAAAAATTTGTTTTAAAAAAAATTTGGATATTTATTATAGCAAAAAGTAAAAAATATTGTGTTTTTTTCAAACTTGTCACTCTTCTTTTGTTTATAGCGCAAAAAATAAAAACCACAGAGGTGATCAAATACCACTAAAAAAAAGCTCTATTTGTGGGGAAAAAATAATAAAAATGTCATTTGGGTACAGTGTTGCATGACCGTGCAGTTGTCATTCAAAGTGTGACAGCACTGAAAGCTGAAAAATGGCTTGGGCAGGAAGGGGGTGAAAGTGCACTGTATTTCGATGGTTACCTAGCCTTGCAGGAAATGTCATTCTTGAATGTGTGCACTGTAATATGTTTTGTACTGTTTGTTGGTCTTATAGCAGCACCATTTTAAATCTAAACGCATTTTAGGGTGTGCACCCCAAATATGTTTTTGTATATTGTAATAGACCCTGACCAAGGTTTTTTGGGCTGGAACAACCCTCCCCCTCTTCATTACCTCTTATTTAGTGGCCACTAGGGCATACCCCAAATTGTTCGTGGCAAATTCAAAAGCCGCGGAACACCCTTTAAAAGTCTATGGGAGAAATCAAAAGTGCTAATGTTAAAGGCTTATATGCATGGTATTGTCATAAAAAGTGTTTGGGGACCTGGGTCCTGCCCCAGGGGACATGTATCAATGCAAAAAAAAGTTTTAAAAACAGTCGTTTTTTCGGGAGCAGTGATTTTAATAATGCTTAAAGTCAAACAATAAAAATGTAATATTCCTTTAAATTTCGTACTTGGGTGGTGTCTATAGTATGCCTGTTTCCCGCGTTTAGAACAGTCTGACAGCAAAATGACATTTCAAAGGAAAAAAAGTCATTTAAAACTACTCACAGCTATTAATTAATAGCCGGTCCGACAATACACATAAAAGTTCATTGATAAAAACTGCATGGGATTTCCCCACAGGGGAACCCCGAACCAAAATTTAAAAAAAAACTGGCGTGGGGGTCCCCCTAAATTCCATACCAGGCCCTTCAGGTCTGGTATGGATTTTAAGGGGAAACCTGTGCAAACCCCCCTCCTGAACCATACCAGGTCACATGCCCTCAACATTGGGAGGGTGCTTTGGGGTAGCCCACCAAAGCACCTTGTCCCCATGTTGATGAGGATAAGGGCCTCATCCCCACAACCCTTGGCCGGTGGTTGTGGGGGTCTGCGGGCAAGGGGCTTATCGGAATCTGGAAGCCCCCTTTAACAAGGGGACCCCCAGATCCCGGCCCCCCCGTGTGAAATGGTAAGGGCCTACCATTTCACAAAAAAACTGTCAAAAGTGTTAAAAATGACAAGAGACAGTTTTTGACAATTCCTTTATTTAAAGTCTTCTTTTTTCCATCCTCTATCTTTCTTCTTTCTTCTATCTTCCTTCGGTTTTTTCCTCCATCTTCTTCTTCCTCCGATCCTCTGCTTCTTTCTCAGGTGTTCTCGTCCGGCATCTCCCTCCGCAGCATCTTCTTCTCTTCATCTTCTTTTCGGGCCACTACGCATGCATGATTGGATGGGAGGCTCCCGCTGTGTGACGCTTCTCGTCTTCTGACTGTTCTTAAATAGGGGGGGGCGGGGCCACCCGGTGACCCCTCCCCCTTCGAATGAATGGGGACTTGAAGGGACTTCCCTGTGGCATTCCCCGTGAAGTCAGAGGGGGGTGAGGTCAGCCTCTGACCATTTCACACAGGGGGCGGAATCTGGGGGCTTCCAGATTCCGATAAGCCCCCCACCCGCAGACCCCCACAACCACCGGCCAAGGGTTGTGGGGATGAGGTCCTTGTCCCCATCAACATGGGGACAAGGTGCTTTGGTGGGCTACCCCAAAGCACCCTCCCAATGTTGAGGGCATGTAGCCTGGTATGGTTCAGGAGGGGGGTGCTGTCTCGTCCCCCCTCTTTTCCTGTGGCCTGCCAGGTTGCGTGCTCAGATAAGGGTCTGGTGTGGATTTTTTGGGGGGACCCCATGCCAATTTTTTTCTTAATTTTGGTTCAAGGTTCCTCTGTGGGGAAATCCCATGCAGTTTTTATCAATGAACTTTTGTGTATTGTCAGACTGGCAATTCATTAATAGCCTTGAGTAGTTTTAAATTACTTTTTTTCCTTTGAAATGTCATTTCAACTTCAATGGGGTTCTAACGTTTGTGCGAAGTTTTGGTCTGTTCGCAGGTTCTGGTGCGAACCGAACCAGGGTACTTTATCGCAGTAAGTGAGCTTAGCACTATATGACCATATAGTGTGACCAAACCCCCATATTTTTTGGAATATGTTCAGGTGTTTTTAACTAGCCTTGCAGGAAATGTCATTCTTGAATGTGTGTGCTGTAATATGTTTTGTATTGTTTGTAAACATAGACACAGGATGTTCTCGGTTCTTGGAAAGCAACACCACGGTGAGTGAAAGCAGCATATTTACACCTACACACAATATTTAGGCACATTAAACTCCTTGATCACCCTCCATTAACCCTTTGATCACCCCTGTCTTTCAGCCAGTGCCATTAGTACAGTGTCAGTGTACAGCATGTATCACTGTATTTGTGTCACTAGCGACATCAGATATCATTAGGGTCAGTTAGCATCCCACCTAGCCAGGATCAGTTAGAACTAAACTGCCCACACACTGTTTCAGTCACACTATAAGTTGGTGATCACCACCATTACTAGTATAGTGTCTGAACAGATCAGTTTTCTCCCAGTCGTCTTCCAGGACAGCCCTTGAGAGATGGAGCTCCTCCCCTGGACAGGGAACACATTGCCTCCAGCTCTTTACAAGGCGGTCCCTCAGGCATCTGGTCAGTTTTTTGTGTTTACTCAATCAGAGGAGACATGTCGCCTGGAAAAACCGTCTTTTAGGGAAGATAGAGTGGGAAAGCATCCATCGTCAAGGGCTGTCCAGACCAGCCGAAAATCCCCCTCACCTTAAGGCCAGGAGGCCTTCCTCTCCGCAGGCCACGGGTTCCCTCTGCATTGGTATGGAGTTCCCCATCCCCCCCTCTCCAGTGCCTGGCGAGGGAGTGGGCAGTGATGGCGGAGCGGCGGTGTCAGCAGTGAAAGAGCTCACCCTCCTCACTGTAGGACACCGTGACCCGGAAAACGTCACTTCCAGCGGATATGATGTCATCACTGCATGCCGGAGGTTGTGGTTCCAGCTTCTGGCGCAGAGAGAAAAGGGGTAGGCAGAGCCAGTGTATTAAAGGCGCAACAGCATAGGCTTTAAACTCCAACAGCAACGGAGCACCATGGAGGCATCCCACGCTCCGGGGGAGTCAAACGTCAGCTCATCGCAGATAGGCTGGCCTGGCCAGAGCCTCTTTTTCCTGTGTATCACTTATTACAAGGGGAGCTAGAAGACCCTGGGGGAACCACCTTATAGCTCTGTTGGGCACCTTGGCACACTGGGAGGAGGCCAGGATTAGATAAGTTATTTTGTTAAACAAAACCCTCTCTCCTTCTTGTCCCCCTCTCAGAAAGAATCATCCAGATCAGAGAAAGCCACTACCAAGACAGACAAAAAGAAATGTCCTTGTAGTGCAAGGCTCTCGTTTAGCTACACAAAAACATTGTGTCCTACTTGCATCACAGCCGTGCTAAAAAGTGAGGAAGATTCTCCTTTTTCAAAATTCCTCTGCTCCTTCAAGGATGAAATGCAATCTACTTTTCAGTCATTCAGAAAATTTATCTCAGATGCACAAGTCCCAGGCACGGCCGTTAGCCAACCTGATCAGGTGCCCACTTCTCCTACTCCGGTAGCTTCAGGTTCAGGAGAGCCTTTAGAGATTAGAGAGAATTCCCTTTAAAAACACTGATTCGTACTTTTCTCAATCAGATTCAGGACAGGAGGAAGGTCAGGAGGATTCAGGAGTACCCACAAGGTGTCTGTGTTACTTTGGGAAATACAAGCATGCTTTCGCGGCATTATATAAGAGAGCTGTTTTTGTGCTTTTAAGCACAAATAAATTATTTGCTTATAGGGAGAAGCTTAAAATTTCCCGGACAGTAGCATTCCTTTTTCTGGCAAGTTTCTTTTTGGCATTCATCTAGATGAAACCTTAGAGCATACAGCCCATAGGAAATAGACCTTTCCTGTTAAGAAAAAATCATTTCCCAGAAAAAAATGTTGTCCTTATAAAGGACAAACAAGAACACAGGATAAAGGAAAGCCAAAAAAAAAAAAAATCACTGGTCTACCCAGAAAGGGAGGCAAAACACAAATGTGCTTTTTAACCCTCCTGACAAAAATCCCAAACCACAGTGATGCCAGCTGCCAAGTGGGAGGAAGATTGGAGGATTTCCTTCCACAGTGTAAAAAACTCCAACAGTTTTGTCATGGGAGTGATTGAGAGAGCATATGCCTTATAGGGCGTACACACGGTCGGACTTTGTTCGGACATTCCGACAACAAAATCCTAGGATTTTTTCCGACGGATGTTGGCTCAAACTTGTTTTGCCTACACACGGTCGCACAAAGTTGTCGGAATTTCCGATCGACAACAACGCGGTGACGTACACCACGTACGACGAGACTAGAAAAGGCCGGTTCAGAACCAAGCGCGGCACCCTTTGGGCTCCTTTTGCTAATCTCGTGTTAGTAAAAGTTTGGTGAGAGACGATTCGCGCTTTTTCAGACTCGTGGCTTTCAGATCGTTTTCTGACGTTCAGTTTGTGCTTGTGGGTTTGTATCTGCTCTTCAGTGCGTGCAGTCAGTTCGTATCGGAGTTTTCTGTGTGATCTTGCCTGCTCGTTGCTGTTTTTCAGGTCGCTCTTCACAGGCCTTGCTGTTCTTCAGTGCGTTCTGTTACTTCGTTCTGAGCAGCCGACCGTTTTCTAGCCATGTTTTGTATGCGTACTCCTCGTAGAGTTCGTGCTGTGCGGGGGCTTGGTGTTGGGGTCCTGACCTTGACACCAGTCCAGTCCATGAACAGGGTGGGGAGGAGTTCATGGACCAAGAATTGGTTGCTTCAGCGTGACCAGTTCTGTCATATGCCTTTGCTCCGTGAGATCCGTGAGAATAATCCTGATGATTTCAGGAACTTTCTCAGGATGACGGACCCCGTGTTTCACCGTCTGTTGGCTTCGCTGACCCCCTATATTAGCAGGCAGGATACCTGCATGAGGCAAGCCATCACTCCGGAGCAGAGGTTGGTCGCTACCTTGCGGTATTTGGCCACAGGGAGAAGTCTACAGGACTTGAAGTTCTCGACAGGCATCTCCCCCCAGGCTCTGGGGATCATTATCCCAGAGACCTGTTCTGCCATCATCCAGGTCCTGCAGAAGGAGTATATGAAGGTAAGATTTTTATCCTTTAATATCACATTTTATTGTATTGAATGTTTGCTAATATATTGTATTTCTTTCCTCATTCCCTAATTACCATGATTGGAATATGCTGTGAATGTCCCCTTTGTTCTCATGCATGCTGGATTTTTATGTAATTATTATTTTAGGTCCTTCATACATATTTGCCCTTCAATAACCTCTCCAGCATGGTGTCTCCTGCCCTATATTCACCTCATGTAGTCACTTAACAATGTATTTTATCAGCTCCATAGTAGTGCTTTACCCCAAACACCCCCTAAAATGTTTGGAAATGTTATTTTTGATTTAAATTCAGGCAGAGGGCCAGAGGCTTTTTTTTGTGGTGTCCCCAAATTTTTTGTAACCCTCCCCCCCCAACTGCTAAGCCAGCTGATCCCAATTCTCTATCCTCAATCATCTATCTGCTGACTTTGCCAAACCCATACACACTATACCCATCTCTTTACTGGTCAGATTTATGGATGAATTCCCCAAAGCATGTAGTGCAAGGGCCTACCTGTATAATTTCCAATGGTACTGTTTAAAGTTCTTGTATCCTATTATGATCTTGATAGGTAATAGCAGAATGTCCAAATGTGCTCAAACGTGTACAGTGTGTATTTATATCTTTGTATTATGACACTTCTTACCTGTCTAGTGGGCTGCCAATAGTGTAACTAAGGAGGGGCTGTTCCAAGTAATACCCCGTATTTAGGCATTCATCTCTCAATGAAGTGAAGAGGGTTACCTGTCCAAGAGTCCCCCCCCCCCATAATGTTAGAAATGGCCCATGAGAGGGGGGGGGGATATGATAGGTGTACCTTATACTTTGTTGTTGTAAAATTCCCCTTAATAAATGCTATCTGGAGGTTGACCCATAATGTTTGTGTCTAATGTGCTTGCCATGTTTCTGTGAAAAAATAGTAATGTTTATTGTTTTTTCCTCAACAGTTTCCTTCCACGCCACAGGAATGGCAGACTGTGGCCTCCCACTTTGCCCAGCGGTGGGACTTTCCTAACTGCGGAGGGGCAATTGATGGGAAACACGTCCACATCGTCCCACCACCCAACTCGGGGTCGTACTATTATAATTACAAGGGGTTTAATAGTATAGTGATGTTGGCGGTGGTGTCGGCTAATTACGACTTCTTGTATGTGGACGTGGGGAAGAATGGCCGGATGTCCGATGGTGGAGTCATCGCCCAGCCGGAGTTCTACAGGCGTCTCCAGAATGGCAGCTTGAACTTGCCACCTCCAGAGGACAATGTTGAAGGTCTCCCATTTGTGTTCGTTGCTGATGAAGCGTTTGCGCTGGGGGACCACCTGATGCAGCCATTCCCGATGAGGACCCTCACCCCGGAACAGAGGGTTTTTAATTACCGGCTGGCCAGAGCCCGAAGAGTGGTGGAGAACACATTTGGAATCCTGGCCAGCCGGTTCCGACTATTTCTGACACCCATCCATATGGCGGAGTATAAACTGAACCATATTATACTGGCGTGCTGTGTTCTCCATAATTTTTTAAGAAAACATTCAGCCAACTATGCTGGCTCAGTTGGGCCTGAGGCCGGAATACCAAATACATCAACAATGACGGCGCTTGAAAGCGGCCGTCCTGGCTTGCCCTCCCTGAGTGCCCGTGATGTCCGGTTACGATACCTGGAGTTCTTTGCGGGTAGGGGGGCTATCAATATGCCAAACAATCTGTGACACCTTTTTTAAATAAAAAACAACCAAAAGCAATTCTTGGTGGACATTTACTGCTTGTGTTTGTTTGAGCTGATCCTGACAGAAATGTGTTGAGTGCAGAAAATGTCGTGATTGGGTAACCTTATAAAGAATAGTGTTGGCTGGTACTTCCTAAATGCAAAAACACATTTCACTACAAGTGCACTTGCAACTGCACTGAACCTGCACTTGTAGTGCAAAGTGTATTTGCCCTTAGGAAATAACCCCCATTTTTGCATAAAACAGCTATTACATCACCCCAAAAGTGTTGTAGTGTTGAGACAAAAATCCACACATTCTTGAGTAAGGCACTTTTTTATACCTGCACAATCACATGTGCATTTACCAAAGGTTTTTAAAACAAAACAACATGTTTGTTGTATAACAATTTTTGGGGGGGGCATTATCAAAAATCGAAATATCCATTTCAGATAAAACAGGCCTGTGTAAAACCAACAAGAAAGCCAAAAAACTTGAACTTACAAAGTTCACATTAGGTAAAACCTGAAGGCTATATCAGACATCAGTATTTAGGAACTGGGTTTGATATAGCGTTCAGATGGGGGGAAATCACCCCTGGAAAAGCCAAATTTGGAAGATGCACACCAATTTACCAATGTCAACATGTGCTATCTGCCATCAGGGGGGATCAAGGGACGTGTTTTGGGGGAGCAAGCCCTTCCTCAACGCTACTTTATAATTGAGGAAGGGGTTGCACCCCCAAAACGCGTCCATTGATCTCCCGTGATGGCAGATAGCACATGTTGGCACACTGTGTGCATCCTCCAAATTTGGCTTTTCTAAACATTGTAAAAATTTTAGTAAGATAAAACAGGTGATTTTGTGGGGTTTAAATTCGCCCCAAAACATCAATGATGTTATTATTTTTTTTAATAACATCACTGATTTGTTGCTGGATGTTTTGCAATTCTAGATTACACCCCATGATTTCCCCGATCAGTATCTGGGCACTTTCAGATGTAAAGCGTTCTGGATCCTGATCACCTAAAAAGAGATAAAGAACAAAAAAAACAGGTCTCAAAAATCTGCCAACATCCATCTCTTTTACCTGAGCCTATGGTCGCAGACACTCACCTGTTGTGGTGCCAATCTCCACCACATCTTCTTCTTCCTCCTGCTCTTCTTCTTGGGTCGGTATTTCCCCTTCTTCCAGAGGGGGGGGGCTCTGGTCTCCTGGGATGAGGGGTGTCCTCCGAGTCTTTTCTCCCCTATGTAAAACAAAAATGGTATAATTAGCACACAGATATTTGATGACAGAACTAGAAATAGGAAACATTGCTCGTAAGTGGGGTACAATTGTCTATTTAGCCGAGTTCCAAGATGTATATTTTTTATTGCCCTTTGTCAAGCTGCAATACTTTACCTGTTTGGTACAAGCTTCACACATGTAACCCCCCCTATAGTATACACTGGAGCATCAGTGTGCCCCCCCTAATAAAAATGGTGTTCTTGTGTCCCACACTAGTGCCTCAGTGTCCAGATGTGAAAACAGCTGCTCAGTGTCCTCTCCTTACACACAATCTAGTTGGCATTTCATTCTAGTAACAAACCCATCTACACAAACAAATATTTGGCATCCAAGTAGGCCCAAAAAAAATGTGGGAAAATGCATATGGCCTAAACAATGGTGTTCTAGAGGCCGAAAGAAAAATGTTTGATACGAACGAATAATGGGCCCATGAACATTAAAGTTGACCTTTTTAAACGTTACAATTACTAAAAGCATATGGAGCAGAACGAACGGAATAAAGACAGAAAGAATATGAACACAGCACTTACTACTTACTTTTTTGCAGCACTCTCCGGATCTTTCGGTACTGCTCTGGCTCTCTCAACTTCAGGTCCGACCACCGCTTCCTGAGCTGATCTTTAGACCTTCGTACCCCGAAATTCCGCTCAAGACTCCTGACCACTTTACCAATGATTTTGGCCTTTCTGATGTTGGGGTTGGGGTAAGGCCCATATTTTCCATCATAGTCGGACTTCTTCATGATGTCTACCATCTCCAACATCTCCCCAAACGACATATTTGTGGCCTTAAAACGTCTCCTTCTGGATCAGGACGTGCCTGGATCCGGGCTTTCCTCCTCCTCGTTGTTAGAATTGTCACGCACCTGTTGTAACTTCGCCATCATGCTCTTCCCCCACTGCGCCGAACGAAAAGGGGCGGGGAATAGACTAGAAAGATTAGGATTAGGAGAGTTTGGTCTGACATTAGGCTTTGTCTTGTGTTGTGTCTTGCAGTGAACATGGATATCTTAATGAGAGATACTGACTTCATGTCACTATTCATTGATATGCTAAGTGAGCTGCCCTGTCTGTGGGAGATTACCCACCCCCATTTCAAGAACCAAGCAAAGAGGAAGGCAGCACTGGAGCAATTGTGTGAAATTGTGAAGCAGGTAATCCCCACGGCCGACATCACTTATTTAAAGATTTTCATGGGTGGCCTGAGGAGCACATATCTCAGGGAGCGCAATAAAGTCCTGGATTCACAGAGATCCGGAGCAGCAGATGACATCTATGTCCCCAGGATGTTGTACTACGACAGGCTGCATTTTCTGGCAGGCCAGACTGAACCCAGGCCATCCCTCTCCAGTCTTCCTTCCACGCTTCCTTCCCCCCCGGCTGAGGCTTCTGACGCCCAACCTGGGCCTTCCAGGCCATATGTGGAGGAGCCCAGATTGAGCCAGGTATAGCATTCCTCTAAATATTTCTGCTTGTCCAATCAATGATGTTACCTAGATGTTAGTTGGGAGTACTAATTTAGGATTGTGATTGATGATGCCAAAACTAAAACCATGTCCCTTTTTCATACACAGGGAAGTCTCAGCCAGGAGGTGGCCGGGCCGAGCCGGCTGGCTGATATCAAGGTCCCTCCACCCCCCCTGAAAACAGAAAGTGGCAGTAGGACGAGTGCCCTAGAGGAGGCGGCTATCAGATTCTTTTGGAGGGCTACAGAGGTCCTGGGAGCACCACACACCAGGCAGGAGAACATTGCTGCATTCATAGCATATAAAATGCAGAGGATGGAGGAGGGCCAAAAAGCCATGTGTCAGGCCCTCATATCAGAGGCTCTGGAGAAAGGTGTGAGGGGCCAAATTACACCTCACACACAGCTTTGGGATGGTCCTCCTCCTCCTCCTGCAGGTCCTCCTCCTCCTCCTCCCTCTCCTCCAGGTCCTCCCAGTCCTCCTCCAGGTCCTCCCAGTCCTCCTCCTCCTCCTCCTCCAGGTCCTACTCCTCCTCCTGCCACATCTCCAACTGCACAGCCACAGCCCGGAAGGAAGTGTGAAAGGAAGACCAGAGAGTGATTGCCCTGGATCCAGTCTGGTCGGCCAAAAGATGCAGCCTCTTGTGGTACCACAGCCTGCGGACACAGATGTCATCTGCTGCTATCCGAGTCTCTGTGAATCCCGGACCAGACTGCCCTCCCTTACATATGGACTCCTCAGGCCACCAATTTTGATGTTTAAGAATTGATGTCTGCCGTGGGGGTCCCAGGCTTCACTAATTTCTGCTGTTGATCCAGTGTTGCCTTCCTCTTTGTTTGGTTCTGATCCCTTAATAAAGGATTTTTGTTTTGAATTATACTCTCCTATGTGTTTTACTTCAAAAATGACAGTTTGTTTGTGAGGATTCAGGTACATTTCTAATATAAAATGTGAAATGAACAAGGGTCACCAACAACAAACAATCTCCTTGAGATTAAATAATAAAAGATATCAATGGTGTTGGGGTAACTTCACACACAAAACACACCCAAAAATATTCTGGAGTAAAAATAAAAATAACATTGAACAAAGATCAGCCTTGGAAAAAATCCAAACATTAAAGAAAAAAAAAGGCTTAAAAACAAAAAAAAAAAAAACATAAAAAATATAAAACTGTCAGATGTGACAACTAATAACAATATATTGAGGGAATCCCACTAAAAAAACACAAATAAAACTTTGTGAGAAGTGTGTGTGAATATGAGCAGCAAAACTACTTAATTCTTGTCACATTATAAAGAAGAAGAGAGTGCGCTGTGTTAAACCATTTTTTACATTGCAGCGTGACGAAAGTGCTGTATCCATTGCGAACGCTAAGTTTACCAGAACGAGCTGTCCCATGTCAGAATTTCTTCTGAGCATGCGTGGCACTTTGTGCGTCGGAACACACACGGTCGGAATTGACGTGATCGGATTTTGTTGTCGGAAAATTTTATCTAAGAATATGGTGAAATCAACCTGCGCTAATGAGCAATGTGTGATAGAAAAAATGTATATATACAAAAGGTGCAGCTGCAAAAAAAAACTCCAAATATCTATGAAGTGACAAACATGTAAATAAACTAAATTGCGCTAGCAAAAAAAACTTTTCCTTAATAAAGAATAAATTAAAAGTGCTTAAAAAACACAATATGTGTATAAACAATAAGTGCATAAAGTGCTTATACAAAGGTGGAGAAAATATATTAAAAATCAGTGATCATAGGTAAAAAACCACTCATAATCCGTCCATAATAATATGAATCATTTTGACCAGAAAACAAAAAGTCCACTTCATGTGTTTCATCGCCACACACTAAGGATTGGTACACCAAGATACTTCAGATCAGATGTGCATTGGTAGCGGTGAAGGAAGTAATAGATGTGCGCTTACCCCAAAAGATGGACCTCCCCTGTGGCAAGGTCTTATCAGCTTGCAGATTTCGCCCTCTGCAGGGACCAGCTGTTAGTCTCCTGGTCTTGGCAGCGTGTACCGCCGACTTCCGTATGGCCGGGATGGTCCAACTATCCCAATCTCAAAGGGGGGACTCAGAAATGGAAAAGTCCACATGCAGGAAAAAACAGCATAAGGAGAAAAAAAACTCCAATAGTGTGATAACGTTTAGAGTATTTATTGGTTAAAGCAAACCACAAGTGAACATTAAAAAATCCAGATATAAAATTCTATTAAAAAAGTCGGCATAATCAAAGGCAGAACGCCCGTGCAAAATAAACTTTCCAGAACACGTGATGGCTAGCACTGCGAGGCCACGCCCTACATGTTTCGTCATACGTGACGTCTACGGGGGCACGGGCGACGCAATGAACCATCACCTTATATATCTCTAGACAATTGTAACCGCGCCCTCGTCTCCGCCCATGTCCGTCATTCGACAGGGCATATGTGGAGATTCGACGGGGCCACCATTCGAAACCGCCCACAAGGCGGAACATACATGAATAGTGAAAGAACAAACCAGGAAGTTTTAACCAAACGTCGTTTTGGCGCCCGCCTGGCATACTCATAGGCATGCGCAAGGATAAGCCAAGCCTCGATCTGGCTAACAGTGAGAAACACTCCTATAGAGGCGGACTAATTAGAAGCCGGAAGGGATAAAGCGTGTACCCCAGATAAATTCTAAGGGTAGACGCCCGTGATATACACGAAACTTCCGGTCCTAAATATATAAAAATATTTCTAAAAAATGTTAGTGTTACACATAGAATTAAAAAAGGCCGCTCCAGCAGTATATGACATATATGTAGCAGCTATTCCAAAAGTTTTTTTTTTTTTTTTTTTTTTAGTTTTTTTTTTTAAAACCCCTTAAATTTTGACTTGTTTAGATGTTTATCCTAATATACTGTGTGTTTTAAAGGAGAACAATACTCTACAAATATTGAAAAAAGGTGCAAATCTTATTGATTTAAATTATATGAGGGCAAAAACACTAGAAGGTAAGTAGAAATGGGACCACTATATATCCTGTCCTCTACCCGCACAAACATGATTCAAAAAAACTAGTAGCCAGAACAAGACTCAGCCCATCCCTTTACAATTTCAAAGGTTCAAAGACAAAAAATTCAAAAACGAAAAAAAGGCAAAAGGATAAACAATAAATCCTAAGAATATACAATAAAGTAATTCCAATGTCTATGAACTCTTCCTGGAGGGGGGGGGGGGAGGGGTTTTCTACTTAACTCCTAGGGGTAACAACTAGGACTAGGGGACTATGTGACTTTGTATCACCCATTATGTCATGCGTTATCAATAAACGCATTGATCTCAATGTCAACATTAAGCCCTCTTGGTTTGAGACACCCCATCTTGAATATCCACCCCATTTCCAGCTTGGATATAGCTCTTCTCTTAGGTCCCCCTCTCCAGGGGACACTCAACCTGTCAATACCCACAAATTGTGTACCTCCAGGGTCCTTATCATGTACATTCAGGTAATGTTTAGATACTGGATGTCCTATAAATCCTCTCCTGATGTTGCTAATGTGTTCGTTTAACCTGACCTGAAGGGGACGGACAGTACGTCCCACGTACTGAAACCCGCATGGACAGGTCAAAAGATACACTACGTGGGTAGTGGAACACGTGATAAAAGATTTTATTGAGAAGGTTTGTGAGGTGCTAGTCGCATGGAAATGTGTTACCTTCCGGTCTTTGATAGCATTAACCGTACAAACCGCACACTTCCTGCATCTATAATACCCCACAAGATTTTGGAAAAACATTGGTTTCTTTATTGGAGGGTCGCATACACTGGGAGCTACTGATGCTCTGATTGACGGTAATCCTTTAAAGACCACCTGGGGTCTCTCCGGAAGTAGGGGGCCCAATATATTATCATTTTTGACTATATGCCAATATTTGTGTATCAATTTCCTTATTATGAAGTGTTGATGGGAATAATTAGTTACAAAAGGGCAAGTAAAATCCTTCTTTGGGGTATTCCCTATCTCTATATGATCTTTCAATAGGGATTCCCTGTCTAGTCTTTCAACCTCCTCTACTCGCTCTTTTAGGAAAGACGCATCATAGCCCTTTTCTAGAAAACGCTCCGTAAGGACTTGGGACTGAATCCTAAAGTCATCAATAGAGGAACAGTTCCGTCTAATTCTTACATACTGGCTTTTCGGGACTGAGTCAAGCCAAGCCTTGTGATGACAACTGTCTCGCGATATAAAAGCATTGCGATCTGTGGATTTAAAATATGTGGAAGTCGTTATTACATCTCCTTCCCCTCTTATCTCAAGGTCCAAAAAATTAATCGAACTTCGACTGGATTCGTAGTTAAAATGGATCCCTCTATCATTCTCATTTAGACTTTCCATGAATTGACACAGGGAATCATGGGTACCATTCCATAGGAGGAGGACGTCATCGATGTATCTTGCCCACAAGACTAACTCTGGTCTACGTGGGGCATAGATGACGTCCTCCTCCCACTTACCCATGAATAAATTAGCCAAACTGGGGGCAAATTTTGCCCCCATGGCTACTCCCTTTTTCTGTAAAAAGAAAGTATTCCTATGCCAGAAAAAATTGTGAGTTGTAGTATACTCCAACAGGTTCATAATAAATTTCTTTTGTTTTCTTGGCAATGTCACGTCTTTGTACAAATAATATTTGACTGAGGATATACCCCAAGCATGGGGGATCGCCGTATACAAAGACGTGACATCCGCCGTGACAAGCCAATAACCACTTTTGTACCCACAATCCTTTAGTAGGTTAATGGCATGCCTACTGTCCTTGATATAAGCGGGCAAAGAACGAACCAAGGGCTGTAAGAAGTTGTCAATATATTTACCAGCCCTCGAGGTGATCGAATCAATACCGCTGATAATTGGGCGGCCAGGTGGATGAACAGGGTCCTTGTGGACCTTTGGGAGATAATATATAATAGGTATCCGTGAAGATACAGGAACCAAAAAGGATTTTTCTTTTTTGTTTATAACGCCCAATCTAAAGCCATTCTCCACAATACTTTCAAGCTCCCTCTTATATTTATTCCTAGGGTCTGATCTTAAGGGGATATAAGTGGTGGTATCTCCTACTATTCTATCCAGCTCCTGGAGGTAGTCATTCTTACTCAGGACAACTATACCCCCCCCCCTTGTCCGCTGGTCTCACCACTAGGTCCTTTCTTTTACAGAGTTGGTCTAAACCTGATTCCAAATTCTTGCTCAATTTAATATTTTTGCTTTTTATGCCCTCCAAGTCCTTTATGAGGAGATCCCTAAAAACCTTAATAGAGGCTGGTAGGCCGCCTGGCGGATTAAATAGTGAGGCATTTGCCAAGCCTGAATGTTTGACATTTGTGGGATTATAATTTAAAGTGTTAATGGGATTGGTCAACAGGTATCGCTTAATGTTCAGTCTCCTAGTATACTTATGTATATCCATATATGTCTGGAACTTATTAAGCGGTTTCGGGGGTGCAAATTTAAGTCCCTTGTCTAAAATGGCAGTTTCATCGGGGGTCAAGGGGATGCCACTGAGATTGAAGATGCCTTGTCCGGTTATACCCGTTTTCTTTTTGCTCCTAATCTTCCTCCCCCCTCTGACTCCTCTCTTTCTTCTATTGGTCGTTGGAAGTTTTGTTCTCCCCTGGGAAAACCCCAATGTTGAGATTGTGAGTACTCCTCCCGATGAGCCCGTCGGGGGGTATACTCATCGCTTCGTGTATCCCTTTGCGGGTGGGAAGGAGGCTGATGCCAGGGTGGTCGGTCATATCCCCTATCCCTCCTTGGAGTATAATATCCTTGATTGGACCCTCTGTGGTCATCACTATCCCCACCATAATACTCATCCAATGGTTGGAAACGATTATGTGTGGATATAGGATATCTTGGGGACCGACCATCTATATGAGGCCTATTGTGATGGTCGTATTGATTATCGTACCGAGCATCATGGTATCCTCCTGTTTGTACCTGATGATATTGGTTCCCTTCCTTATACTGTCTCCTAAATTTTTTATTTTTTATTTTCTTTTTGGGGGCCTGGGTGGGAACTCTCCCATTCCGAGCTGGAGATTGTACATAAGGACTAGGGTTAGATCTACCTGGAGAGCGGTAAGACACCCTCCTAGGTGGTTTGGGGTATTGTTTTTGTGATGGTAAGGGTCTACCCGATTCCCTCGTCTGCCTGTCTTGACCAGAAGCTTCGGGAGCCGAAACTTCCATATGACTGTTAGTCTCAGCTTCCTCTGCAGCGATTTTTATCTGCCATTGGAAAACAGAACCATTCTGATAATCAGAAAAATCCCTATTAAATTTTTTTCTTTTTTTGTTCTTTTGTTCTATTTCCTCCTTCTCCAAAATTTTTCTTAAGTTAGAGGATCGTTCTTTGTACTCTTCACTTAAAACAAAAGGGGATAGTTTCTCTTTAATAAGTTTGATCTCAGCATCTAGTCTATTCAACTTAGCTCTCTTCCTAGGAATTAAAAATTCTAAGAATTTTCCTCCCGCTTCATTGAAATATCTGTACCAATCCTGAAGGTCTAATTCTCCCTTCTGGGGGCTGACCTCCCATCTCAAACTTCTTGGGACCATTGATACAGAAACATAATGCTCTAGGAAAAATATGTCCCATTGAGTGTGTACCTCGGAGATCATAAGGTTCTTGAGTTTCATAAATAATCCACCGAGGTCACTCTCAGGTTCACAATTTCCTTCAAACACACCCTCCTTCACAATGGTGTGCTTGGAGCGATAATCAAATACATCCATATTAATTTGGTGACTAAAATTAATCAAATGAAAAAAAAACTACTTATGATTGTTATGAATAACAAAGAAGAACTCAGCTGCAGGTGGGTAGATATTAATTATAACTAAGAATATGGTGAAATCAACCTGCGCTAATGAGCAATGTGTGATAGAAAAAATGTATATATACAAAAGGTGCAGCTGCAAAAAAAACTCCAAATATCTATGAAGTGACAAACATGTAAATAAACTAAATTGCGCTAGCAAAAAAAACTTTTCCTTAATAAAAAATAAATTGAAAGTGCTTAAAAAACACAATATGTGTATAAACAATAAGTGCATAAAGTGCTTATACAAAGGTGGAGAAAATATATTAAAAATCAGTGATCATAGGTAAAAAACCACTCATAATCCGTCCATAATAATATGAATCATTTTGACCAGAAAACAAAAAGTCCACTTCATGTGTTTCATCGCCACACACTAAGGATTGGTACACCAAGATACTTCAGATCAGATGTGCATTGGTAGCGGTGAAGGAAGTAATAGATGTGCGCTTACCCCAAAAGATGGACCTCCCCTGTGGCAAGGTCTTATCAGCTTGCAGATTTCGCCCTCTGCAGGGACCAGCTGTTAGTCTCCTGGTCTTGGCAGCGTGTACCGCCGACTTCCGTATGGCCGGGATGGTCCAACTATCCCAATCTCAAAGGGGGGACTTAGAAATGGAAAAGTCCACATGCAGGAAAAAACAGCATAAGGAGAAAAAAAACTCCAATAGTGTGATAACGTTTAGAGTATTTATTGGTTAAAGCAAACCACAAGTGAACATTAAAAAATCCAGATATAAAATTCTATTAAAAAAGCCGGCATAATCAAAGGCAGAACGCCCGTGCAAAATAAACTTTCCAGAACACGTGATGGCTAGCACTGCGAGGCCACGCCCTACATGTTTCGTCATACGTGACGTCTACGGGGGCACGGGCGACGCAATGAACCATCACCTTATATATCTCTAGACAATTGTAACCGCGCCCTCGTCTCCGCCCATGTCCGTCATTCGACAGGGCATATGTGGAGATTCGACGGGGCCACCATTCGAAACCGCCCACAAGGCGGAACATACATGAATAGTGAAAGAACAAACCAGGAAGTTTTAACCAAACGTCGTTTTGGCGCCCGCCTGGCATACTCATAGGCATGCGCAAGGATAAGCCAAGCCTCGATCTGGCTAACAGTGAGAAACACTCCTATAGAGGCGGACTAATTAGAAGCCGGAAGGGATAAAGCGTGTACCCCAGATAAATTCTAAGGGTAGACGCCCGTGATATACACGAAACTTCCGGTCCTAAATATATAAAAATATTTCTAAAAAATGTTAGTGTTACACATAGAATTAAAAAAGGCCGCTCCAGCAGTATATGACATATATGTAGCAGCTATTCCAAAAGTTTTTTTTTTTTTTTTTTTTTTTTTTTATTTTTTTTTTTAAAACCCCTTAAATTTTGACTTGTTTAGATGTTTATCCTAATATACTGTGTGTTTTAAAGGAGAACAATACTCTACAAATATTGAAAAAAGGTGCAAATCTTATTGATTTAAATTATATGAGGGCAAAAACACTAGAAGGTAAGTAGAAATGGGACCACTATATATCCTGTCCTCTACCCGCACAAACATGATTCAAAAAAACTAGTAGCCAGAACAAGACTCAGCCCATCCCTTTACAATTTCAAAGGTTCAAAGACAGAAAATTCAAAAACGAAAAAAGGCAAAAGGATAAACAATAAATCCTAAGAATATACAATAAAGTAATTCCAATGTCTATGAACTCTTCCTGGAGGGGGGGGGGGGAGGGGTTTTCTACTTAACTCCTAGGGGTAACAACTAGGACTAGGGGACTATGTGACTTTGTATCACCCATTATGTCATGCGTTATCAATAAACGCATTGATCTCAATGTCAACATTAAGCCCTCTTGGTTTGAGACACCCCATCTTGAATATCCACCCCATTTCCAGCTTGGATATAGCTCTTCTCTTAGGTCCCCCTCTCCAGGGGACACTCAACCTGTCAATACCCACAAATTGTGTACCTCCAGGGTCCTTATCATGTACATTCAGGTAATGTTTAGATACTGGATGTCCTATAAATCCTCTCCTGATGTTGCTAATGTGTTCGTTTAACCTGACCTGAAGGGGACGGACAGTACGTCCCACGTACTGAAACCCGCATGGACAGGTCAAAAGATACACTACGTGGGTAGTGGAACACGTGATAAAAGATTTTATTGAGAAGGTTTGTGAGGTGCTAGTCGCATGGAAATGTGTTACCTTCCGGTCTTTGATAGCATTAACCGTACAAACCGCACACTTCCTGCATCTATAATACCCCACAAGATTTTGGAAAAACATTGGTTTCTTTATTGGAGGGTTTTTTTACCAGACCGAGCTGTTCCGTCTCTGAATTTCTTCTGAGCATGCGTGGCACTTTGTGCGTCGGAACAGGCCACACACGGTCGGAATTGACGCGATCAGATTTGGTTGTCGGAAAATTTTATCTCCTGCTGTCCAACTTTGTGTGTCGGAAAATCCGATGGAAAATGTCCGATGGCGCCCACACACGGTCGGAATTTCCGACAACACGCTCCGATCGGACAATGTCCATCGGAAAATCCGACCGTGTGTACGGGGCATATGACCTTTAACCACTTGCTTACTAGGCACTTAAACCCCCCTCCTATCCAGACCAATTTTCAGCTTTCAGTGCTGTTACACTTTGAATGACAATTACTCAGTCATGCAACACTGTACCCAAATTATTTTTTTGTCCTTTTTTTCATACAAATAGAGCTTTATTTTGGTGGTATTTGATCACCTCTGGGTTTTTTATTTTTTGCGCTATAAATGAAAAAAGACCAAAAATGGTGAAAAAAAACGCATTTTTCCTAATTTCTGTGATAAAATTTAGCAAATTCGTAATTTTTCTTCATAAATTTTGGCCACAATTTATACTGCTACATATCTTTGGTAAAAATAACCAAAAATCTGTGTGAAAGTTTTATAATCTACAAGCTATGGTGCAAATCATAAAAAAATTATCACATCTGATGTACTGGTGGCCTATCTCATTTCCTGAGACCCTAACAAGCCAGGAAAGTACAAATGCCCCCCAAATAACCCCTTTTTGGAAAGTAGACATTTCAATGTATTTAGTTAGAGGCATGGTGAGTTATTTGAAGTTGTATTTTTTTCCCACAATTCTTTGCAAAATTGAGATTTGTTTTCCCCCACAAAATTGTCATTGTAATAGCTTATTTCTCTCACATGGCATGTGTATACCACAAATGACACCCCAAAATACATTCTGCTACTCCTCCTGAGTATTACGATACCACATGTGTGGGACTTTTTCACTGTCTGGCCACATACAGAGGCCCAACATGCATGGAGCACCATCAGGTGTTCTAGGAGCATAAATTACACATCACATTTCTCAACCACCTATTACATTTGTAAAGGCCCTGGAGCAACAGGACAATGGAAACACCCACAAATGACCCAATTTTGGAAAGCTAACACCCCAACGTATAATATATGAGGCATAATGAGTCTTTTGAATGGTTTATTTTTTTCCAGAAGTTTTTGGAAAATGTGGAAAAAAATGAAAATGCATTTTTTTTTTACACAAAGTTGTCCGTTTATAAGATATTTCCAACACATAGCATTTAGATAGCAAAAATGACACCCCAAAATACATTCTGCTACTCCTCCTGAGTATTACGATACCACATGTGTGGGACTTTTTCACTGCCTGGCCACATACAGAGGCCCAACATGCATGGGGAACCATCAGGTGTTCTAGGAGCATAAATTACACATCACATTTCTCAACCACCTATTACACTTTTGAAGGCCCTGGAGCACCAGGACAATGGAAACATCCACAAAATGACCCCATTTTGGAAAGCTAACACCCCAATGTATAATCTATGAGGCATAATGAGTCTTTTGAATGTTTTATTTTTTTCCAGAAGTTTTTGGAAAATGTGGAAAAAAATGAAAACGCATTTTTTTTTACACAAAGTTGTCCGTTTATAAGATATTTCCAACACATAGCATTTAGATAGCAAAAATTAAACCCCAAAATACATTCTGCTACTCCTCCTGAGTATTACGATACCACATGTGTGGGACTTTTTCACTGCCTGGCCACATACAGAGGCCCAACATGCATGGGGAACCATCAGGTGTTCTAGGAGCATAAATTACACATCACATTTCTCAACCACCTATTACACTTTTGAAGGCCCTGGAGCACCAGGACAATGGAAACATCCACAAAATGACCCCATTTTGGAAAGCTAACACCCCAACGTATAATCTATGAGGCATAATGAGTCTTTTGAATGTTTTATTTTTTTCCAGAAGTTTTTGGAAAATGTGGAAAAAAATGAAAACGCATTTTTTTTTACACAAAGTTGTCCGTTTATAAGATATTTCCAACACATAGCATTTAGATAGCAAAAATTAAACCCCAAAATACATTCTGCTACTCCTCCTGAGTATTACGATACCACATGTGTGGGACTTTTTCACTGCCTGGCCACATACAGAGGCCCAACATGCATGGGGAACCATCAAGTGTTCTAGGAGCATAAATTACACATCACATTTCTCAACCACCTATTACACTTTTGAAGGCCCTGGAGCACCAGGACAATGGAAACACCCACAAAATGACCCCATTTTGGAAAGCTAACACCCCAACGTATAATCTATGAGGCATAATGAGTCGTTTGAATGGTTTATTTTTTTTCCAGAAGTTTTTGGAAAATGTGGAAAAAAATGAAAACGCATTTTTTTTTTACACAAAGTTGTCCGTTTATAAGATATTTCCAACACATAGCATTTAGATAGCAAAAATTACACCCCAAAATACATTCTGCTACTCCTCCTGAGTATTACGATACCACATGTGTGGGATTTTTTCACTGCCTGGCCACATACAGAGGCCCAACATGCATGGAGCACCATCAGGTGTTCTAGGAGCATAAATTACACATCACATTTCTCAACCACCTATTACACTTTTGAAGGCCCTGGAGCACCAGGACAATGGAAACACCAACAAAATGATCCCATTTTGGAAAGCTAACACCCCAACGTATAATCTATGAGGCATAATGAGTCTTTTGAACGGTTCATTTTTTTCCAGAAGTTTTTGAAAAATGTGGGAAAAAAAATCAAAACGCATTTTTTTTACACAAAGTTGTCCATTTATAAGCTATTTCCAACACATAGCATTTGGATAGCAAAAATGACACCCCAAAATACATTCTGCTACTCCTCCTGAGTAAGGCGATACCACATGTGTGAGACTTCTACACAGCCTGGCCACATACAGAGATCCAACATGCAAGGAACACCATCAGGTGTTCCAGGGACACATAGCATGCACATACCAAGAATTACACCCCAAAATACATTATGCTGAGCAAAGCGTAAACAAAAGATTACCTGTGGTTGTAGTAGCGCAGTTGAACACAGGAGGATAGCACTGGTCCAGGCAGCAGGCAGGGACTTGGTCAGCAGCGGCGAACACAATTGTCCAGGCAGCAGGCAGGGTTACAGTCCATATAAAGTCCAGGGTCAGTGCAGGCAGAGATATTGTCCGCAGTGCCAAAAATATTGGTCCTGGTAGTAGGCATGTCCATGTGGTGTGGTCAGTGCGACAGGCAGAGGCATGACGGCAGTAAGTCCTACAGGCAGAAGTAGGGCCTCGTTCAGGACAGAATGGGGACAGGGGTAGAGGCTTCTCCCACCCAAATCTCTTTGAAGCCTCCGAGTCTCCAGACCCTAATCTAGGATTGAGAAAACAAAAAAATTGTTTTCTTCATTCAGAAAAACAATTCTGGAGCCCCTCACATATGTGAGACGCCTGTGTTGAATCCCACTAGTCCAGTATCAGGGTACAAGATCAGTCCAAGAGGCAGGCAAATATCATGGTCAAACAGTCCAAGGTCAGTTCCAGATCAGGCAGATGTATGTACAGAATCGTTAGGTAGAAGCATGGTCGAATAACAGTCCAGGGTCAGTTCCAGATCAGGCAGAGGTATGTGCAGAATCGTTAGGCAGAAGCATGGTTGAATAACAGTCCAGGGTCAGTTCCAGATCAGGCAGAGGTATGTACAGAATCGTTAGGCAGAAGCATGGTCAAATAACAAGCCAGGGTCAGTTACAGAGGAGGCAGTGGCATAAGGGGTGTGAGGGTAAATTGCAGGAACGGAGGCTTACGTTTACCATACTTCACTAATAATTTAGTGAAGTATGGTAACGACGAAAACATTCACCTACGCAGAGGCCTGGTTCAGAAGGACATTGTGCACAATAATAAGATGTGTCTCTTCTGAATCCTGCTCTGGTACACACCTTACATTTTTTTTGTCGTCGTTGGCCTGTTGGTTTGGGAGGGATCTTATCGGGAAAGTGGCGTTCGGAGAGTCGACTTAGAACATCTGATCGGATATTTTCTGGGGGGCCGTTCGGGAATGTAAGGGCAGTGAAAACTTCCTCCTGGTAGCCAAGGAAGCGTTTGGGGTTTTGGGTAGAGTTACGATAAATGACATATGAATTGTAGATGGCCAAATGAAAAAAATAAATTGCGACTTTCTTATACCAATGTTATGTCCATCTTGTAGCAAGGTACGGTTCCAGCATCTGGTCATTCAAGTCGACTCCCCCCATAAACAAATTATAATCAAAGATGCATTTAGGTTTCTGTATGGGGCCATTTCTTCTAGGGATTTCCATGAAGGTATCATCGTGGATTGAAGATAACATGTACACATCTCTTTTGTCTCTCCACTTCACTGCCAAAATCTCATTGTTTCTTAGACTTGCCGTTTCTCCTTTTCTCAATTTTTTATTGACCAGACTTTGAGGAAAGCCCTTCCGGTTCTTTTTAACGGTACCACATGCAGGCGTCTTCTTCCGATAAGGGTTGTGGAACAGGGGCAGAGATGTGTAGAAATTATCTACATACAGGTGGTAGCCTTTCTCCAGTAGGGGGTATGTGAGGTCCCAAACAATTTTCCCGCTTGATCCCAAGTAGTCTGGGCAATTAGGGGGTTGCAGCTGGGTGTCCTTCCCTTCGTACACTTTGAAGGCATACAAGTAACCTGTGACTCGGTCACATAATTTGTATACCTTCACCCCATAGCGGGCCCTTTTACTGGGAATATATTGTTTTATTTTAAGCCTGCCACTAAACTTAACAAGGGACTCGTCCACACATATGTTTTTGTCCGGGGTAAACAGCAGGGGGAATAGTGCAGAAAAATAATTTAAAAGTGGCCGAATTTTGAAAAGTCTGTCAAAGTTTGGGTCATTTCGGGGAGGGCACTGGGTATTGTCGTTGAAATGAAGAAACCTCAATATCATGAGGTATCTGTTTCTGGGCATTACCTTGGAGTATACTGGCATGTGTTGGAGGGGGTGGGTTGACCAATAGGACAGCAAAGTGTTTTTTTTGTGAGTCCCATGTTAAATGTGAGCCCTAAAAAAACCTTCAACTCCTCCACCGTTAGGTCTCTCCACTCATAGGGACGGGCATAGTAGGACGTTGGATTATTCAAAATGAATTGCTGTGCATAAAGGTTGCACTGGGCCACAATATTTGACAGCATGTCCTCTGTAAAAAATAAATGAAAAAAATCTATTGGGGAAAAATTCTCTGTGTTCACCTGGACTCCTGGCTGGGCAGTGAAAGGGGGAATGTTGGCTTCTCCTGAATTAGGAGGAAGCCACAAGGGGTTCTGCAGGGCATAGGGAAGGCTGGCTTGGGTCCTTGGCCTTTCTTGCCGAGGCACTGCGGTGCTGGTGGATGGCACTGCGGTGCTGGTAGATGGGACTGCGGTGCTGGTGGATGGGTCTGCCGTGCTGGTGGATGGGACTGCCGTGCTGGTGGATGGGACTGCGGTGCTGGTGGATGGCACTGCGGTGCTGGTAGATGCCACTGCCTCCCCACCAGAACGCCTTTGTTTGGCAGGCCTAATCTCTTCCTCCTCTGAATCACTCAGTGTTCCACTACTGAGGACTGGCTCATAATTTATGTCCGACTCAGAATCGGAGTCGGAAAGGGAATCCGAAAAAGAGAGCTCCCCGTTGCTCTCGTCGGCCTGGGACAGTATTTGGTACGCCTCCTCGGCGGAAAAGCTTCTTTTGGACATGGTTGCTAAGCCTGCACTGATGGGCACTGATGAGGCGGCACTGATGAGCACAGATGGGCACTGAGGTGGCACAGAGGGGCACTGATGAGGTGGAACAGATGTGCACTGATGAGGTGGAACAGATGTGCACTAATGAGGTGGAACCGATGTGCAGATGTGCACTGATGAGGTGGCACTGGTGGGCACTGATGAGGTGGCACAGGTGGGCACTGATGAGGTGGCACAGGTGGGCACTGATGAGGTGGAACAGATGTGCACTGATGAGGTGGAACAGATGTGCACTAATGAGGTGGAACAGATGTGCAGATGTGCACTGATGAGGTGGAACAGATGTGCAGATGTGCACTGATGAGGGGGCACTGGTGGGCACTGATGAGGTGGCACTGGTGGGCACTGATGAGGTGGCAGAGGTGGGCACTGATGAGGCGGCACAGGTGGACACTGATGAGGTGGAACAGATGTGCACTGATGAGGTGGAACAGATGTGCACTAATGAGTTGGAACAGATGTGCAGATGTGCACTGATGAGGTGGCACAGGTGGGCACTGATGAGGCGGCACAGGTGGGCACTGATGAGGCGGCACAGGTGGGCACTGATGAGGTGGAACAGATGTGCATTGAGGTGGAACAGATGTGCACTGATGAGGTAGCACAGATGTGCACTGATGAGGTGGCACAGCTGGGCACTGATGGGGTGGCACAGATGGAGCGGCACAGATGGAGCTGCACAGATGGGGCGGCACAGATGGAGCGGCACAGATGGGGCGGCACAGATGGAGCAGCACAGATGGGCACTGATGAGGCGGCACAGATGTGCACTGGTTGCACAGATGTGCACTGAGGCAGCACAGATGGGCACTGATTAGCACAGGTGGGCACTGATGAGGTGGCACAGGTGGGCACTGATGAGGTGGCACAGGTGGGTACTGATTGTGCAGATGTGCAGCTGGACACTGATCACCGCTGGGCAGACAGGTGGGCACCGATTGGCACAGGTGGGCACCGATTGGCACTGTACTGATGGGGCACTGTAATGATGGGCACTGTAATGATGGGCACTGTGGGCACTGTAGGCACAGTAAAACGCACAGTAAACTCACAGTAAACTCACAGATCTCTCTCTCTCCTCACACGCTGTCTCTGTGTGAGGAGAGAGAGCCGGCAATGAGAGATGATCTCAATTGTTTACATTTCAGATCATCTCTCATTGGAGGCAGCGATCGCGCTGTAAACGGCCGCTGTGATTGGCCGTTTACAGCGATCTGTGATTGGCTGTGTCCAAGGGACACGGCCAACACAGAATCTCCCCGTTGCGCACTCGTGAGTGCGCACGGGGAGCGAGGAAAGGGGAGGCCGTCATATGATGGCCTCCCGGGAATTGACATCCGCGCTGAAGCCGTCATTCGGCTACAGCCGGATGTCAAGCGGTTAAAGAACTTTATCCTAAAAGTCACTACATCCTTCCACTTCAATCAGGATATCATACCGATATCCTTCTTTATTGAACGGGGGTTCTGCAACCTCTGGATGTTGCTCTGGTGCTGTTTGTCTACGTATCTGCTACCTCTTTGCCCAGAAAAATGGATGTGCCAAGGTGTATACAGATATCCCTTGAACTCTCCAACAAGGGCTTCCAAACAATCTGTATCCAAAACACAAAAGAAAGGGAAAAGCAAACTAGCACAATAAACCTTTAATCGAGTAAATGCAGTATCTCACAAAAGTGAGTACACCCCTCACATTTTTGTAAGTATGTTATTATATCTTTTCATGTGACAACACTGAAGAAATGACACTTTGCTACAATGTAAAGTAGTGAGTGAACAGCTTGTATAGCAGTGTAAATTTGCTGTACCCTCAAAATAACTCAACATATAGCCATTAATGTCTAAACCGCTGGCAACAAAAGTGAGTACACCCCTAAATGAAAATGTCCAAATTGTGCCCAATTAGCCATTTTCCCTCCCCGGTGTCATGTGACTCATTAGTGTTACAAGGTCTCAGGTGTGAATGAGGAGCAGGGGTGTTAAATTTGGTGTTATCGCTCTCACTCTCTCATACTGGTCACTGAAAGTTCAACATGGCACCTCATGGCAAAGAACTCTCTGAGGATCTGAAAAAAAGAATTATTGCTCTAAATAAAGATGGCCTAGGCTATAAGAAGATTGCCAAGACCCTGAAACTGAGCTTGCAGCACAGTGGCCAAGACCATACAGCGGTTTAACAGCACAAGTTCCACTCAGAACAGGCCTTGCCATGGTCGACCAAAGAAGCTGAGTGCACATGCTCAGCATCATAGCCAGAGGTTGTCTTTGGGAAATAGATGTATGAGTGCTGCCAGCATTGCTGCAGAAGTTGAAGGGATGGGGGGGTCAGCCTGTCAGTGCTCAGACCATGTGCCGCAAACTGCATCAATTTGGTCTGCATGGTTGTCGTCCCAGAAGTAAGACTCATTCTAAAGAGGATGCACAAGAAATCCCGCAAACAGTTTGCTGAAGACAAGCAGACTAAGGACATGGACTACTGGAACCATGTCCTGTGGTCTAATGAGACCAAGATGTACTTATTTGGTTCAGATGGTATCAAGCGTGTGTAGCGGCAACCAGGTGAGGAGTACAAAGATAAGTGTGTCTTGCCTACAGTCAAGCATGGTGGTGGGAGTGTCATGGTCTGGGGCTGCATGAGTGCTGCCGGCACTGGGAGCTACAGTTCATTGGGGGAACCATGAATGTCAACATGTACTGTGACATACTGAAGCAGAGCATGATCCCCTCCCTTTGGAGACTGGGCCGCAGGGCAGTATTCCAACATGATAACGACCCCAAACACACCTCCAAGATGATCACTGCCTTGCTAACGAACCTGGGGGTAAAGGTGATGGACTGGCTAAGCATGTCTCCAGACCTAAACCCTATTGAGCATTTGTGGGGCATCCTCAAATCGAAGGTGGAGGAGAGCAATGTCTGTAACATCCACCAGCTCCGTGATGTCATCATTGAGGAGTGGAAGAGGACTCCAGTGGCAACCTGTGAAACTCTGGTGAACTCCATGCCCAAGAAGGTTAAGGCAGTGCTAGAAAATAATGATGGCCACACAAAATATTGACACTTTGGGCCCAAACACTTCGGGGTGTACTCACTTTTGTTACCAGTGGTTTAGACATTAATAGCTGTGTGTTGAGTTATTTTGAGGGGACAGCAAATTTACACAATTACTACTTTACATTGTAGCAAAGTGTCATTTCCTCAGTGTTGTCACATGAAAAGATATAATAAAATATTGACAAAAATGTGAAGGGTGTACTCACTTTTGTGAGATACTGTATACATGGGACTGTGCTCACATGGTTAAAAGGAAAAAATGCATTTGAAAAAAGGAGGCTACACCTCCGAAACATGTTATGTTATCAGGCAAATTACATACTGGTAGTCCATTCCCCTGATTCCTGTTACCATACGGAGACTATTCTAGCCGCCTTCCCTTTCTGATCTCAGCGCTTGTCACTTGTCCGCAGCCAGATCAGGTGGTAGTGGGGCCGGTGTTCTCCCTGATTCTCTCCCTCATCGGATCATCTGTAAGCATGGATGGTGTTTGGTGACAGTTTCCCAGTGAGTCCAACAGTGACAGCTAGATCTTACATGTGAGCATATCAGTGGGGGCATAGCAAAAAGGGGAGAACCTACAGCCTTTGCACGTCTTCTCTCAGAGATGAGCCTTACAGATGTGTGGAGATTGCAGCACAACCGTGATAGCTGACTCGAATTGACTTAGGATTGGGGAATGAGCTAATGTTACCAATGATAGTCTCTTCGCATTACTCTGCTAGACTTGTATCTGATCACTCACCACTCCTTGTAAATATCTGAGCAGGGGGCCGAACAGAGTCAAGCATTGGGGAAGCTAAAGCCTTTCTGGCTGTCTCTCCTACCAGACCCTGATCCAATACTGGCACTATTGACCTCCTTTTTTTAGATATAACATAGGAACTACAGATATAGCCAATGTATGGGATACAGCTAAAGCCTACTTATGGGGTCAGTTTATCAAACTGATATCTCACATAAAAACTAAGACTAAAGAATGGGAAATGCTTGTTTCGGAGGTGCAGAGAACAGACGCTACCTACGTTGCTGACCCCTCTGATGACTCCAAGAGAGCATGGTTGGCTTCACAATCAATGCTCAGACAATTATCTTTATACCTAGCGGAAAATAAGTTTCTTTCTGCAACAGCAGCATTTTGAGGAAGGGGAAAATACGGGACATATATGTTAGCTCTCCTTGCCTTCCTCACATATAGCAGCAGTAACTAATGTTCACGGAGTACCCCATTACTCCACTCCAGCTATCATTACCATCAGCATATTTACAGATTTTTTTCAAGGATGTCTATACAGTGGACCTTTTATTACGAGCATAATCCGTTCCAGGAGAATGCTTGTAATCTAAAGCACTCACATATCAAAGGGAGTTTCTCCATAGAAGTCAAATGAAACAAAGATAAGCGACTTCTATTGCATGCAATACCGCATGTGGCCAGAGGTGGGGGGGGTGATGGAGAGTCTCGGAAATACTCGGGGACAGCTCGGCCGAACTTTCCGAGTATTTCCGAGTGGTTCCACAATGGGCGGGCACCCGAAGCAGATGGTTTACCATCCGAAGTTTACAAAAGGTACACCTCACAATTGATACCGACCCTCATTCAAGTCTATAATACTGCATATAAAACTGGGAAACTTCCCCCTCCATGAGTGAGGGGATTATAGTTGTCCTCTTAAAGCCAGGAAAGAATGCCCTCTCGCCAGATTCTTATAGGCCTATATCTCATTACTCACATTTGTTGTTAAGTTTTTGGCTAGAGTACTGGCCAATTGGCTTGCCAAATGTATCCATATAGTGATTCATAGAGACCAGTGCGGATTCATATGAACAAGGTCCACGGCCCAAAACCTATGCAGATTATTCTTAAACATGAAATTGCCCATCGACAACCCCGGCAATAGAGCCATCTTCTCTTTAGACACTGCCAAAGTTTTCAAAAGCGTTGAATGGCCATATTTGTGGGCACTACTGTCAAAATTTGGGGTGGGCAGCATATTCCTCAAATGGATACAGCTGTTATACACATCCCCCTCCGTGAGGATGCAGGTAAATGGTGACATATCCAAACCCTTCAGGTTGTTCAGGGGCACTTGGCAGGGGTGCCCACTTTCACCCCTGATGTTTGCCATGGCCCTGGAACCCCTGGCCATTCATGTCAGGGCATCACAGAATATTACAGGTTTCCTCTGGAATACCCAAAAAGATGTCATCTCTTTATATGCGGATAACACCCTGATTTATTTGGGAGACACGGATAGATCTCTGAGGAATGTGATGCAATTGATCGCTGACTTTGGAGCTCTATCAGGGTTCACTATCAACTGGAACAAATCAGTACTTATGCCCCTAGACCCCCCTCCGCTACCCATCCCATACTGTGCAAAAGATGTCCAGGTGGTCACAGAATTATAGGGATGAGCTACGAGTTCGAGTTGAACAAGAGTTCGACTCGAACATCGGCTGTTCGATCGTTCGACGAAGATCAAACATTATGGGCCGTTCGTGCCAAATTCACGCGACGTGTCACAGCCCATAATGCACTGCGTCATCGCAGTGCATTGTTGGCTGATGATTGGCCAAGCATGCACTATGACCCGCATGCTTTGGCCAATCACAGCGCCGTCAGCGAAGAGAGCCATGGTTGGCCAAGGGCAGGGTGCCTTTGGCCAATTATGGCTCAGGGGATTAAATACATGCCCCACACTATATAATGCCACCTACATGTTGGCCTTCTGTAGTGAGAGAGAGAGAAAGAGAGAGAGAGAGTGTCATTTAATTTAATTTAGATAGATTGAGCAGGCAGGCGATCCAGTTAGCTAGACTGAGCAGGCAGTTGATTCAGTTAGCCCCCGTATATTTAGTATATATATATATATATATATATATATATATATATATATATATATACATTCCAGGCTTTGTGTATATATATATATATATATATATATATTGTATACAGTTTAGCTAGATCTCCGTGCAGAGCGTTCCTGGTGTACTGTTTCTAATATACTACAGGCAGGCAGTTGATTCAGTTAGCTGCAGTATATTCAGTATACTGTATCCAGTTTAGCTAGATCTCACTGCAGACCGTTCCTGTTGTTCTCTTCCTAATATACTACAGGCAGGCAGTTGATTCAGTTAGCTGCAGTATATTCAGTAGGGCTGTTGAAAATAATCGTAGTATCGATGCATCGCGATTCAACCATACACGATGCGGCATCGATGCTACGACTGGCATAATCGATTTTTGGATGACGTCATCCTCACATCGCGTTATGCCCCGCCTTCGCGACCGAGCGGAGCCGAAGAGCCACGGGAGTAAACTGCGCTGGCTTTTCCCGCTTCCTGCCTCCCACTGGTGTCATCCCCTGCTGCCCTGCGTCGCTCCTCGATGCTGTGTACACTTTGGCGGGGACATGGAGCGCCGGTGTTTGGAACTGCTGTGAGTGGCGGCGGCGGCCGGCTTGTGGAGCACGGAGCTCAGAGGGGGAGAGTGAAGCTGCGGCATATCCAGCCAGGTCTGATCTGCCAGGTGAGGGGGTCGCAGGGAGGACACCGAAGGGGGTGGACATGCCAGACTGTGCTATCCAAGCCAAGCTGACCAATACCCCGCCCCTCTCACCACTAACCTCACCATACTGTTTCATTATCATAGCGCTCCCCTGCCCAGTGTCACCACGGACCAATTCCCATCCTTCTCGACCAGCATCCACACAGTCCTCTGCTCCCCCCACCTCTACACAGTGAGCATGCAGATAGGGCAATAAAAAACAAAAAATGGTGTACAGTGTGCAGTGCTTTGTGGTGATGTACAAAAGAGTGTTATTAAGTAGTGAATAAATATAGTCCTGAAATATATAAATCTGTGATCTGATTGAAAGAAATCTTTTGTGTATTGAAAGTAATTCCAGTGCTGAGTGTGCTCTGCTGTGTTCAAATCATTCACCAGAAATCAGGAATGATTTGAACACAGCAGAGCACACTCAGGACTGGAATTACTTTCAATACACAAAATATTTCTTTCAATCAGATCACAGATTTATATATTTCAGGACTATATTTATTCACTACTTAATAACACTCTTTTGTACATCACCACAAAGCACTGCACACTGCACACCATGTTTTGTTTTTTATTGCCTTATCTGCATGCTTACTGTGTAGAGGTGGGGGGGGGAGCAGAGGACTGTGTGGATACTGGTTGAGAAGGATGGGAATTGGTCCGTGGTGACACTGGGCAGGGGAGCGCTATCGTAATGAAACAGTATTATATGGTGACAGGTTAGTGGTGAGGGGGCTGGGGTATTGGTCAGTTTGGATAGGACAGTCTGGCAGCTCCCTTACCACATCCAGCAGGTCTGCAGTCTCTGACCATCTCCTGTATCATGTCTGCAGTCTCTGACCATCTCTTGTATCATGTTTGCAGTCTCTGATCATCTCTTGTACCATGTTTGCAGTCTCTGACCATCTCCTGTATTATGTCTGCAGTCTCTAATCATCTCTTGTATCATGTTTTCAGTCTCTGATCATCTCTTGTATCATGTTTGCAGTCTCTGATCATCTCTTGTATCATGTCTGCAGTCTCTAACCATCTCTTGTATCATGTCTGCAATCTCTGATCATGTCTACAGTCTCTGATCATCTCCTGTGTTATGTCTGCAGTCTCTGATCATCTCCTGTACTATGTCTGCAGTCTCTGACCATCTCTTGTATTATGTCTGCAGTCCCTGACCATCTCTTGTATCATGTCTGCAGTCTCTGACCATCTCTTGTATCATGTCTGCAGTCTCTGACCATCTCTTGTATCATGTCTGCAGTCTCTGACCATCTCCTGTATCATGTCTGCAGTCTCTGACCATCTCCTGTATCATGTCTGCAGTCTCTGACCATCTCCTGTATCATGTCTGCAGTCTCTTACCATCTTCTGTAGTCATTTGGGGGCAGTCTGGAGCTCCTCTTTAAGTTATCTGCTGTGTTTACACTTTGCTACATGCAGGGAGTGTTGTCTTTTTTTTAAGAACAGATAAAATTTAGAAAATGGAGTTCTTCTGACTGCTTGAATTTTTTGGATGAAAACTGTGCGCAGTAATCGTGATGCATCGTGATGCATCGCGGAATTGAATCGAATCGAATCGTGGACCGGATAATCGTAATCTAATCGAATTGTGAGGCCAGTGAAGATGCGCACCCCTAATATTCAGTAATGTATCCTGTGGAGCTAGATCTCACTGCAGACCGTTCCTGTTCTCTTTCTAATATACTACAGGCAGGCAGTTGATTCAGTTAGCTGCAGTATATTCAGTACTGTATCCAGTTTAGCTAGATCTCACTGCAGACCGTTCCTGTTGTTCTCTTCCTAATATACTACAGGCAGGTAGTTGATTCAGTTAGCTGCAGTATATTCAGTACTGTATCCTGTGCAGCTAGATCTCACTGCAGACCGTTCCTGTTGTTCTCTTCCTAATATACTACAGGCAGGCAGTTGATTCAGTTAGCTGCAGTATATTCAGTATACTGTATCCAGTTTAGCTAGATCTCACTGCAGACCGTTCCTGTTGTTCTCTTCCTAATATACTACAGGCAGGCAGTTGATTCAGTTAGCTGCAGTATATTCAGTACTGTATCCTGTGCAGCTAGATCTCACTGCAGACTGTTCCTGTTGTTCTCTTCCTAATATACTACAGGCAGGCAGTTGATTCAGTTAGCTGCAGTATATTCAGTATACTGTATCCAGTTTAGCTAGATCTCACTGCAGACTGTTCCTGTTGTTCTCTTCCTAATATACTACAGGCAGGCAGTTGATTCAGTTAGCTGCAGTATATTCAGTACTGTATCCTGTGCAGCTGGATCTCACTGCAGAGCGTTCCTGTTGTTCTGTTCCTAATATACTACAGGCAGGCAGTTGATTCAGTTAGCTGCTGTATATTCAGTACTGTATCCTGTGCAGCTAGATCTCACTGCAGACCGTTCCTGTTGTTCTCTTCATAATATACTACAGGCAGGCAGTTGATTCAGTTAGCTGCAGTATATTCAGTATACTGTATCCAGTTTAGCTAGATCTCACTGCTGACCGTTCCTGTTGTTCTCTTCCTAATATACTACAGGCAGGCAGTTGATTCAGTTAGCTGCAGTATATTCAGTATATATATAGATAGATAGATAGATATATCTATCTATCTATATATATAGATACACCTATATATATATAGATAGATATATCTATATATATAGATAGATATATCTATCTATATATAATAGATATATCTATCTATCTATCTATCTATGTATATATATATATATATATATATATATATATATATATATATATATATATATATATATATACAGTGGGGCAAAAAAGTTATTAGTCAGCCACTAATTGTGCAAGTTCTCCCTCTTAAAAAGATGAGAGAAGCCTGTAATTGTCATTATAGGTATACCTCAACTATGAGAGACAAAATGTGGAAACAAATCCAGACAATCACATTGTCTGATTTGGAAAGAATTTATTTGCAAATTATGGTGGAAAATAAGTATTTTGTCAATATCAAAAGTTCATCTCAATACTTTGTTATATATCCTTTGTTGGCAATGACAGAGGTCAAACATTTTCTGTAAGTCTTCACAAGGTTTTTATACACTGTTGCTGGTATGTTGGCCCATTCCTCCATGCAGATCTCCTCTAGAGTAGTGATGTTTTGGGGATGTCGCTGGGCAACACGGACTTTCAACTCCCTCCAAAGGTTTTCTATGGGGTTGAGATCTGGAGACTGGGTAGGCCACTCCAAGACCTTGAAATGCTTCTTACGAAGCCACTCCTTCCTTGCCCGGGCGGTGTGTTTGGGATCATTGTCATGCTGAAAGACCCAGCCACGTTTCATCTTCAATGCCTTTGCTGATGGGAGGAGGTTTGCACTCAAAATTTCACGATACATGGCCCCATTCTTTCATGTACACGGATCAGTCATCCTCTTCCCTTTGCAGAGAAACAGCCCCAAAGCATGATGTTGCCACCCCTATGCTTCACAGTAGGTATGGTGTTCTTTGGTTGCAACTCAGCATTCTCTCTCCTCCAAACATGACGAGTTGTGTTTCTACCAAACTGTCCTACTTTGGTTTCATCTAACCATATGACATTCTCCCAATCCTCTTCTGGATCATCCAAATGCTCTCTAGCAAACCTCAGACGGGCCCGGACATGTACTGGCTTAAGCAGTGGGGCAAGTCTGGCACTGCAGGATCTGAGTCCCTGGCGGCGTAGTGTGCTACTGATTGTAGCCTTTGTTATGTTGGTCCCAGCTATCTGTAGGTCATTCACTAGGTCCCCCTGTGTAGTTCTGGGATTTTTGCTCACCGTTCTTGTGATCATTTTGACCCCATGGGGTGAGATCTTGCGTGGAGCCCCAGATTGAGGGAGATTATCAGTGGTCTTGTATGTCTTCCATTTTCTAATTATTGCTCCCACAGTTGATTTCATCACACCAAGCTGCTTGCCTATTGCAGATTCAGTCTTCCCAGCCTGATGCAGGTCTACAATTTTGTTTCTGGTGTCCTTCGACAGATCTTTGGTCTTCACCATAGTGGAGTTTGGAGTGTGACTGTTTGAGGTTGTGGACAGGTGTCTTTTATACTGATAACAAGTTCAAACAGGTGCCATTAATACAGGTAATGAGTGGAGGACAGAGGAGCCTCTTAAAGAAGAAGATACAGGTCTGTGAGAGCTGTACTTTTGAGAGCCAGAAATCTTGCTTGTTTGTAGGTGACCAAATACTTATTTTCCACCATAATTTGCAAAAAAATTATTTCAAAAATCAGACAATGTGATTGTCTGGATTTGTTTCCACATTTTGTCTCTCATAGTTGAGGTATACCTATGATGACAATTACAGGCCTCTCTCATGTTTTTAAGTGGGAGAACTTGCACAATTGGTGGCTGACTAAATACTTTTTTGCCCCACTGTACATCCCAGCTTTATGCAGCTACATCTCACTGCATGCCATTCCTGGTGTACCTATTCAAATACATTACACATACATCAAATACAGTATGTCTGGAAGGCCAACAAGGAGAGGCAGATGCTCACAGGCCACTAAAAGAGGGCAAGCAGGCTCTGTGTCTACAGTCAACAGTGCTGGTCATGGACACAGTGCATCCTCAGCATGTGGCCGTGGGGCATGCTTGTCCTTTTTTTTGGCAGCTGGCCCTGTTGAGCCACAACATGTAGAAGAGTTGGTAGAGTGGATGACCAAGCCATCCTCATCCTCCTCATCCTCTGTCACCTAGGCTCAGAATACTTTGGCTGCTAATGCAGCTGCCAAAACGGCCTATTCCATCTGCTCCAGGTCATCAGTTACTCCTTCCCTAGCCCCACCATTATGCACAGAGGAGTCCCCCGAAGTGTTCGACCACAGTGTTGGGTACATGCTGCAGGAGGATGCGCAGCATTTTGAAGGCTCCCATGATGGTACCCAGCTTGAGGAAGGCAGTAATGTGAGCCCAGAGAGAGGGGGTGCCCAAGAAGGACAACAAACTAGCAGTCATGTTCCCCCAGTTGCAGCTTACTGCCAGGTTTGCTCCAGTGACGAGGTGGGAGGAGATGATGAAGTCACTGACTCTACGTGGGTGCCTGATAGGAGAGAGGAGGAGGAGGCACATCTCCAACGAGGCAGGATGCTCTCCAGGGGCCAGCTTAAGGGCAGCCAACTGACTGCATCACACCGCAGAGCTCCGCATGTGCAGGGCGCTGCTGACTCCGCATGTTTTTCCAAAAGTTCTTTGGTGTGGGCCTTTTTAGAGACGTGTGCAGCAGATCGCACCGTTGCTGTTTGCAACATATGTCTGAAGCATATCAAGCGTGGCCAAAACAGCAGCCGCTTGGGCACCACATGCTTGACCAGACGTGGTCAAGCATGTCGAACTCCCATGCAGTCCATTGGCAAGCCTCCTTAAAAGACCCACACCAAAGAACAAGGCGGACCTCTCCTTGCTCCTCATCAGCTGGGATCTCCAACCCCACTATACCTTCCCTTCATTTCTCTCAGAAACCTGCATCGAGAGCAGTGAAGGTGTAGAATTAGGTGTGCCAAGTACTTGCGGGCAATCTGCTATTGCTACACCAATGTCCGATTGTAGCAGGCAAATTTCCCTACCCCAGTTGCTATACCGGCGAAAGAAATTCGGTCCCAGCCATCCGCATGCCCAGCGGCTGAATGCTAGCTTGGCTAAATTGCTAGCACTCCAACTGCTGCCTTTTCAGCTGGTAGACTCTGCCCCTTTCGTGAATTTATGAAATGTGCGGTACCTCAGTGTCAGGTTCCCAAGCGCCACTTTTTTTCACGGGAGGCGATTCCAGCTCTCTACCGGCATGTGGAAGGCAATGTCTTGGCCTCGCTGGACAGGGCAGTCAGCGGTAAGGTGCATATTACCGCTGACTTATGGTCCAGAAGGCATGGACAGGGATGTTACCTATCTTTCACGGCACACAGGGTGACTCTGCTGGCAGCTGAGAAGGATGCAGGACAGGGTGCATTATTGTTGGAGCTTGTTCTGCCACCACGCCTCCAAAATGCTACTAGTGGTGATTCTGCCACACTTCTCTCCTCCACCCCCTCCTCTTCTTCTTCCTCCATGGCCTCTTCCTCTATAGATTTGTCCTCGGAACCAGCGGTGCTCCGGAGGTGTTTAAGGGGCTACGCAAACACTCAGGCAAAAAGATGCCATGCGGTGCTTGAGCTGGTGTGCTTAGGGGACAGGAGCCACACTGGGGCAGAGATTCTGTCACCTCTGTAGGAGCAGGCTCAGAGGTGGTTGACGCCACGCCAGCTTCAGCCAGGAATGGTGGTTTACGACAATGGCACCAACCTCCTCTCCGCCCTCCGACAGGGACACTTGACCCACGTGCCCTGTTTGGCTCACGTCCTTAATTTGGTGGTGCAGATGTTCTTGTGCAGGTACCCGGGCTTACAGAATCTCCTGAGGTAGGCCAGGAAAGTCTCTGTGCATTTCTGCCAGTCATATAACGCCAGTGCTCAGCTGGCTGTCCTCCAAAAGGAATACAACCTGCCCAAGAACCGCCTAATCTGTGACATGCCCACCAGATGGAACTCAAGGATCACCATGCTGCAGCAGCTGCACATGCAGCAGAGGGCCATCAATGAGTACCTGTGCGACTATCGCACCAGAACAGGGTCAGGGGAGCTTGTCTTTTTTTCACCACGCCAGTTGCTCATGATCAAGGATGCATGCACTATCTTGTAACCATTTGAGGAGGCCACGAGGATGGTGAGCAGTGACAGTGCATGCATCAGTGATACTTTCTCTCTTGTCTACCTGTTGGAGCACACGCTGCATGGAATAATGGACAGGGCACTTGAGGCAGAACAGAGGGAGGAAGAGGAGGACTTCCTTACCTCTCAAGGCCCCCTTTATCCAGACAGTGTTCCTATGGGCTCGCCGATCACACAGGAAGAGGAGGAGGATTGTGTCAGCATAGAGGTGGAGCCTAGCACTCAGCATCAGCAGCTGTCTTCAAGGAATCGTTTACAGTCCCCAGAAACCCATGGACTTGTACGTGGCTGGGAGGAGGTGGCTGCGGATCATGTCGTCCTTAATGACCCAGAGGACTCCGGACGGAATGCCTCAGCAAACCTACACTGCATGGCCTCCCTGATCCTGCAAAACCTGCGAAAGGACCCTTGGATTCATGGTATCAAGTATAGGGGTCATTACTGGCTGGCAACCCTCCTTGATCCACGTTGTAAGGTTGCGGAACTTATCCAGCCATTGCAGAGGGAGCAGAGAATGAAACATCTTCGGGAGGCCTTGCAGAAAGGTTTGTGCAATGCGTTTCCAGAGCCTGGGAGGTTACAAACTCCTGGTCCTGGACAACGTGTTGCTGAGGCTTCGGTCAGTCACAGAAGGAGCGGTGGAGAAGGTGGCCGTCTGACAGATGCATTCAGACAATTTTTTAGTCCGCAGCCCCTGATCAGTTCCAGCGACCATCGCCAGCATCTGATTCACATGGTGCAGGAATACCTAGGGTCAAGATCAGACTTGGAGACCTTTCCAACCGAAAATCCACTGAGTTACTGGGTCTTGAGGATGGATCACTGGCCAGAGCTTGTACAGTATGCAATTGAGCTACTGGCCTGTCCTGCATCCAGCGTTCTTTCGGAATGCACATTCAGTGCTGCTGGAGGCTTTGTAACCGATCACAGAGTGCGCCTGTCCACCGACTCGGTTGATCGGCTCATCTTCATAAAAATGAATCAGTCTTGGATCACCAGCTACCAAGCACCTGATGCTGATGTAACCGAATAATTTTTTTATGAATGTGAGATCCCTTCAAGACTGCCTATGCTGATGCTGAGTGTCTATCCTGTTATGCTGAGTGATTATATTATTCCTCCTCAATGTTCATGTTGATAGCTTGTAAGAACATTTTTGGTTCTGGGCACCACCACCAGAGGCTAAGGCCCAATTTTTCTGCCCCTGTTCAACAGGGGCGTGTAATTACAATTTTTGATCTAATATTTTACAGCAGGGCCCGTTCCTGCGCCCACCAAGAGTAACTGTGAGGGCTTACAGTGTTGTGGCAACACCACCACACCACTGCCAAAGGCCCAATTTTTCTGCCCCTGTTTAACAGGGACATGTAATTACAATTTTTGATCTAATATTTCACAGCAGAGCTCGTTCCTGCGTCCATCAAGAGTAACTGTGAGGGCTTACAGTGGTGTGGCAACACCCCTGCCAAAGGCCCAATTTTTCTGCCCCTGTTTAACAGGGGCGTGTAATTACAATTTTTTATCTAATATTTCACAGCAGAGCCCGTTCCTGCGCCCACCAAGAGTAACTGTGAGGGCTTACAGTGTTGTGGCAACACCACCACACCACTGCCAAAGGCCCAATTTTTCTGCCCCTGTTTAACAGGGGCATGTAATTACAATTTTTGATCTAATATTTCACAGCAGGGCCCGTTCCTGCGCCCACCAAGAGTTACTGTGAGGGCTTACAGTGTTGTGGTACCACCAACACCTAAGGCCCAAATTTCTGCAGAGTATATAGGGCAGGCTCCTACTTTCAAATATCTTACTTACAAACGACTCCTACTTACAAACGGAGAGAGACAACAGGAAGTGAGAGGAAATCCACCCCTAGGAAGGGAAATTCTGATGCTTTATCACCAATCCTTGTTTCCCTAAGAACCCCAAATTTTTAAAATCCAATTGTCATTGGGACAGAAAGTGAGGTGAAATCTTCTGAACAGGGGCACAGACAGCAAAACAAATGTTACAATGTTGGATGCTGTAAAATATCCTGGCTTAAATGAATACATCAGTTTTAAATCCTTTCTTTAGATTGGTACTTATTTATCTGTGCGGATCATTCGTTTTTGCCATCTAGTTGGTCCATCCATCGATTGTCCCCTCACTGGCTGGCTGGTCCTATGTTCAATTGGGTCCCTATGGTTCGGTGATCCATCTGCCCTTACTCCCTGCCCCCATCCTGTGCCCACTGCTGGTTGGTTTTAGTTTTAGATGTTGAAATGTTTTTTCATAATTGTTGCTATACATAACTATAATTACATGTGTTGTAACTTCAATTATGTATTTTTTTATTGTGTAAGTATCGAAATTTTGGTCACCATGATGTAGTAAACAAATTGTCGTTTTGATGACTATTATCCATGTAGAGACAAGTTGAAGTTATATATATCATTTATGGTTGAACTATCATATCTGTTTCAATTAGTGTATTTCTGACATCTCACTTATACTTGTATTGTTGCAGGCATTCTGTCAATATCATCGTATCTCAGACACTGTGGTGATACCAACTATCCACTGTATGAGCTGTCTCGCCTATGCCTCTGGCCCGTTCGGTACTTTTTCCCCCCAGGGTTTGCTATGAGGATGCAGTGCGCTTGGTTGCGTTGCCTCTAGATTGCCTGGGAATTTGTTCCACTACAGCCTTTGGCTGCATGGACGCCCAAGGGCTGACTACATCGTCAGCCCGCCCCTTCGGCCGAGACCATTGCAGCAATCCAACGCCAACTTCATCGCCTCCTCCCCTTTCCCTTGGATGGCTGTGAGGATTCCATCTCTCCTCCCCCCTTCCTCTGGACAGTTCCGATGCCTATTTACATCTACCGATCGCGTCACTGGCAATTGTGACGCTCGGACCAATGGGAAATGTAGGCATATGACTTTGGCCACTGCGCATGCGCCCCGTCCGCCTCTCGTCCGCTCCTGATTGGCTGATTATCATCATGCTGATCAGGTGGGGGGTTTTAAAAGGCAGCCACATTTCAGTAACTTATATCCCTTTGCTGCTGGACCACTATGTGGAACTGGTGACATATGTTAAAGGTAAAAGACTTTATATCTTCCTTCATCTTAGCCAGCGTTTTCATTTTTACTAATACTGGTGCATGTGGCTATATTGGCTGAGCTTTACGCTGATAGCATCTTCACATGTATTGATTTTTAGATCATCCAACATAGCCGGTGTTATCTGAAGGACATGCTGGGGAGGTTCCAATGTTCAGCCTATACACTGGCGGAACCTCACTTATAGGATGCATTTTTACTTCCAGCTATATGCATTTTTGGTAAGCCTTTTTCAGTATATTAAATATTCACTACGTCCCCCAATTTTGACACTAATAAACACTATTCGATTCATTAAATTTATATGTTGTCAAGGTCACCTTACTCATATCATTCTCCTTAATTTTGTTTTTCAGTTTTTCTGATTATACTTAAATCACGTGATTTTTGTTTGTATTCATTGCGCTGTGAATCTTTTTCACGCAACATCGAGTGCTTCGTTTTTGCATATAATTAGGGTATGTAATTGAGGCTGAGTTCCCTTTGTTAATAAGAGTAAAAGAATTTCTGAATATTTATATGCTAATTTTCATTTTTTAGGTGCCTTCTAATTCCCCTGTAGCCAATTACTGGGCTGAGTGTGACTACCATTCCCAGTGCCTTAGTGGTGTCTCCCTTGTGTCCTGGAATTCCTGCATGGTATGTTCTGGGTGTGGGGACTGGGGGACCGGGGATATGGTTGAACAGCAACTTGACCGCTTTGCGATGTGATGGTTTACCTCAACGCTGCAAGATTATGTGGATTTAATAATATACCCCTTTTTTCTTTGTTTCAGTGGTTTTATTCTCTGCATTATATCTATATACTCCCCCGATGAAGCCAATGTTTTGGCGAAACTAGTTGGGAATAAATGACTATGATCACCCTTCAACATCATTGGTGACGGTCAATCTTTTGAACTGCATTTTTTTTCTTGTGTTTTTGAGACTTTTCTATGTATGTATGTTTAATGTACAATTTTTAGCTCCTTTTGATACCAAATAAAATAAATAAGATGATTTTACAATAAAATTGTTCTATCTTATTGGTGGCACCGCAATAATTCCATCCCCCCTCTCTTCCCCATTTTGAGAAATCTTACAGGGGTGATAACCCTTCCCTATGTTTTCCAAAAAGCTTAAAAATAATTTTTTTGGCTGGAGCTACATTTACAAAATGTACCTGTAACAAATTACAAACAGATTCAACTTAAGAACAAACATATAGTCCCTGTCTTTCTTGGGACTGCCTGTATACTGCTGTTCAGAGTATATAGGGCCTGGGGGCCCCACGCCTTTTTTTTTTTTAATTAGGGTGCGGGGTTCCCCTTAATATCCATATAAGGCCTGAAGGGCCTGGTAATGGGCTGGGGGGTTACCCATGTAATTTTTCTCAATAATTTTCATCCATATTGCCGGAACCCGACATTACATTACAGCCGCAAGCAGTTTTAAATGACTTTTATTCTTTTAGAAATGTCATTTTGTGGAGGGACTGTTCTAAACACGGGAAACACGCGACACTTTACAGGCATACTATAGACACCCCCCCTCCCAGTACGATATTTAAAAAAATATTTCACTTTTATTTTTTCACTTTAAGCATCATTAAAATCACTGCTCCTGAAAAAAGAGCCATTTTTAAAATTTTTTTGCATGGATACATGTCCCCTGGGGCAGGACCCGGGTCCCCAAACCCTTTTTAGGACAATACCTTGCATATTAGCCTTTAAAATTTGATTTTTCACGTTCGAGTCCCATAGACTTTAACGGTGTTCGAAAGTTTGCGTGAACTTTCGGTCTGTTCTCATGTTCTGGATGCAAACCGAACCGGGGGTTGTTCAGCTCATCCCTACTGAATTACGATATCTCGGAATCTCGGGACCCTAACCAATATATCATATTGAATCTGATTCCTTTATTACGCAATTTTCGAGCTAAATGTTCTGCATGGACCAAACTTCCATTATCAGTCACTGGTAGCCCGCAAATTGATTGCTCGGTATTGGATATCTCCATAAGTACCAAGGGGGAAGCAATGGGTGGATACAGTAAATAGTACACTTATATGTGAAAAACTCACTTATCAGCATAGAAAGGTTTTTAAAATGTTTTATTCCTTGTGGCAACCATCTCTGGACACACCTGGATTGGGTCCAGCCCAATTGGTAATGGACAAGCTACTACAAATATAAACTGGTGGGTGAGAAGGAAGGAATATAACAATCAGAGGAGCACAATACTCAAACATTATTATGTCCTAGGCCATGGTAGTTCAGTTTGAGTCTTAGTAGACGTTTCTACTACACTTTGTTATGTGATGGTTTATCTCCTTATATTTGTATGCATCTAGTTATGCATCAAGTTAAACAATCAAATATTGATGTGTGATAATGCAAAAAGAACTAGTTTAAAGATGCTTTGGAAAATTTACTTAGAAGGATTCAAAACTTATACTTGTTGCTGATATATAACATAATATGAAGTACATGTTATAAATAAGTTATGCATAGATGTAAATCTTGCTTTGTTCTTTAATAAACCTTTTTCTGATTTAAAAATAAATAAATAAATAAATAATGAATTGGGTTTACATCCATTTTAAGACTTTTATTTGTATATGATGCAATAATATTTTGGACCTGCTCATTTATACCATATGTGCTTTCACAATATGTTACTGGATTAGTAAGATTATTCCTATCTTGTCAGATATTTGGACTTGTGTTTGCTGCCACTGATTATTTCCCTTTTTTGTATAATGACTAGGAACTTCCTAGTCATTATACAAATAAGTGAAATAAACCTATGATTACAATCAGTGGCAGCAAACACAAGTCCAAATATCTTACAAGATAGGAGTAATCTTATTAATCCAGTGACATATTGTGATAGCTCATTAAGGCGAGCAGGTCCTAGTTTAACTAAAACAAAGTCCCAGCACTGATGAGGCGGCACTGATAGCCACTGATGAGGCGATGCTGATGTCCACTGATGAGGTGGCACTGATAAGCTGCACTGATAAAGCAGCACTGATATGCGTACTGATGGGAACTGATATGCTGCACTGATTGCCACTAATAGACTAAACCAGGCTTCTCCAAACTATGGCCCAGTTGTTCAGGAACTACAATTCCCATTATGCCTAGTCATGTCTGTGAATGTCAGAGTTTTACAATGCCTCATTGGATGTGTAGTTTCATAACAGCTGGAGAGACATAGTTTGGAGATCCCTGGGCTAAACTGATGGGCACTAATAGGCTGCACTGATGGCCACTAATAAACTGTGCTGATGGGCACTAATGAGGCTGCACTGATAATGCAGCACTGAAACGCTGCACTGATGGGCACTGATGAGGCTGCACTGATGGGCACTGATAGGTTACACTGATGGGGCTGCACTGATAAGGTTGTAATGATGGGCACTGATGAGGCTGCACTGATGGGTACTGATATGCTTTATGTTAATATTGTTAAAGTTGTTATTAATATTTATTTTTGTAAGTGAGATCTCAGCATGTACAGCCTGCTTTAGTGATGAGTCCTATCATTCTCACACAGCCTTTACAAGCTTTGATCAGTGAGATCTCACCATGCACAGCCTGCCTCACAGTGATATGAGTCCTATCACTCTCAGACAGACTGTACATGCTGAGATCAGTGAGAGGAATGGAACTCTAAAAGGAAAAAGATGGAGCCTAAAGAGGAAGGGGTGTGGTTTACAGATGACAGGGTGGGGCTTAAACAGGAAGGTGTGGTCTTGGCAGGAAGGGGTGGGTCATATTTAAATTAGGGGGTGCATGAGTTTAGTCAGGCCTAGGGCAGCACAAAACCTAAGTACACCACTGCCTACAGGAACTTTCTAAACCAGAGGGTTTAATGGTGCATTCTACGAGGGCAATGGCAACCTTCTGGGTAGCATACTGCGGGTATCCCCAGAGAAAATCTGTAAAACAGCAACCGGGTCTTCTTAAAATATGTTCATCTCGCATTGTAAAATTGATCAGGCCCAGCTGATGATGGACTTTTGTCAGATCTGTTGTTGTGTGTCCATTTGATTCTTGTCCTTACAACTTGTTTTGTGTCTGCACCCTCCTGACTGATAAGTTATTTCCCAGTGTATGCTGCCATAATGTGCCAGGAAAAATAGAAAATTGTATACTTGTCTTTCCGTAATTTTCCTTTCTGGGTGCATCTTCATGGCAGCATGAAGATGCAATGCCCACAATTGAGGTGATAGTTACAGAGAATGCTACGCCCCAGACTCCTTTCAAATTTATAGCTAGCCAGTTCTATCAGGTTAGAAGGCGCAGCCACAACCCAGTGTGTGATGCCATGAAGCTGAACCTGGAAAGGAACAATTACAAAAAAAGTTGAGTATACAATTTAACATTTTTCTAAACCTGTCAGTGACATGACATTTGCTGGTAATTTTAAACACTTTTCCTTTGTAAATGTCAGTGCTGCTCCATCACTTTCTGTACATCATAGAGATGTGCCCCTTCGCAGGCAGAATTAGGCTATCCCCTGGCATGGTTTTTAACCACTTGACCTCTGGAAGATTTATCTTCCTTCATGAAAAGGCCATTTTTTGCAATACGGCACTGCGTTACTTTAACTGATAATTGCGCAGTCATATAATGCTGTACAAATAGAGCTTTCTTTTGGTGGTATTTGATCACCACTGGATTTTTTAGCGCTATAAAACAAACAAAAAGACTGAAAATTTTGGAAAAAAATAAAAGATTTTTTTCATTTCTGCTATAAACCATATGCAATACATTTAAAAAAAAATCTAATTTCTTAATGACATTATCATTATTAAAAACCTTGGTATTTAAGTATCCGAAAGCTAGGTATCTCTTCAACCCCTGGCCTACTTACTCCAATTATGGGTAATCCAGAATTCCAGCCAGGTTTATTGTCAACCAGGTTCCTACGATGGACAATACTGACCCCTTCACAGATTAAACAAGAGCTAACTACTAAGGGATTTCAATCCTTTAATACAATAGCAAATACAGAATGTAACTACCCATGTCGTTGGCTACACTATTTTCAGCTTCAGCTATTTTATATACAATAATCAAACAAGTGTTTGACAAGTCCTTTAATAAAAAATAAAAAGAAATGTGCCACAATGTACCTCCAATGTCATCATTATCCAGCGATGTAGATCCATGTCAATCACAATACCTGTTGCCTGCTGACCCACTGAAAAATGCAGCATGCCTACAAATGCCTGTTCCCATTGCTGATATATACACAGCTAATCCAAAAAGGTGGGGCCTCTCAGGAGGCCTCATTGACCATATATGACAGGATCTCTCAGGAGATGACCCCTTTGTTAATAACAGCTGTCATTTGTTGGAGCTTGAAGATGCGTAGGGGTGTTAATAACAATTAATTGCATCTGCCAAAGCAAAACATATCTGTGCGTGCCGGGAAAGGACATGATTTTGCACATGTTCCCAGCAAGCATAGATGTGAACCTGGTCCTAATGAGAAAATTGTCTTTTCAAAGCTTCTCATTCATAAGTTTAGAGATGTGTGTAGCACACCCTACGTAGGAGGTGCAGATGAACAGGTATCCCCCGATCCTACACAGCCAGGCTCACTGAATCTTCGCAGGCACAGAAAAGTCAGAAAACAGTCCGTAGCTTTGTCTTTGTTGTTTTATTATGGGGTTAACAACTTGGATGGGGATAAGGGGTTATGGGATGCCCACTTCCACAAGAACTTCAGGGACAAATTCCTATATACAGACTGCTGATGGACTCCTTGTCAGTTCAGTAACAGCCCTTTACAGGCAGGAACCCAGTCCCTTAAAAGTAGCACACGTGGAGTGAAACAGCATGTAACCTTTCCTTCCACTTCCTCTGTGGCCCCTGATCCCAGCACCACGTCTTCATGCAATGCTAGTCTACCTGGCTGTAGCTGCCTCTTTCACCAGTCCTACTGGCTGTCTCTCAGGAGATCTCTCTAGGAAAGGCAGAAGACTTAAGCCCACAGCTGTCTTCAAGGGAGACTGGCTACATGCGGCAGTCTCCCCCCTTTGTTAGTTCCACCAGTGTTGAATTACTCACTCTGTCCTCTCTCTGCTCCCATAGTTACATAGTAGGTAAGGTTGAAAAATGACACAAGTCCAACCTATAGCACCCATGCCTCCAGGAAATCCTCCTCACTTTGTGTTTTGGCAGGATCCTTCCAGCACCCAAGCCCTGGCCCAAGGCAGGACACCCCCCCCCCGACTAGGGGGTAACCCTCGGGACCATGGACAGCCTCCTCAACACTGTATCTGCATCTTCCACCTGACTGCCCCTGCTGGCCTGGTCCATGTCTATTTATAGGGTTGTCTCAGTCCCCTGCCAGCCCACTTCGACGGATTGGCTGAGGCCCCACAAATAATCATGGCAGCCCTTCCTAGCCCCTACCCTCTAGTTCTAGAAGGTTCTCCAACTTCCAGCACCAGAGAGAGGCACCAGAGAGCTGCCAAGATGAGTCATGTAGCCCTGGTCTTCAATAACCCGGCCCCAATTCCATTAAATTAATCAATTGAATTATTATTTAAAAAATTTCAAGTTGCAATCCACAATGGTACAAAATATATAAAATTTCTCAAACATAACACGTAAAGACAGATATAATGCCAAAAAATAGCTTGTAACAGAGAGCCAAAAGGTACTTATTCCATGTGAAATAAATTGGGCAATAAAATAACTACTGTAAGTATACAATTTACTTCAAAGTACATTAGCATATGTAAGAGCTGTGAATTTAAAAGTACATATTCAACCTTTAAGCTTGCTCTTCCAATGTTGTTTATTTTGTATAAACAAAAGTTGGCACAGATATAATAATAAAACAAAGACATCAGAACGTAAGGACATTTGCTCATTTCCAGAGGAAGTCCATAGAACGTATTAACTTATAGAAGGCCAGTGTGTTTTATCTATACTTTCTGAAAGAGATCCAAGGGTCCCATTGTTTGTAAAATCAGGTAGTGTTACCATTTCTTTGGGCCATAATTTGCTCATATCTGTAGCCTTCATCAACCTGTTTGATTACCTCACTAACATTCGGGGACAAATCAGACTTCCATTTTGTCTTTACCACCAATCTGGCTGCCAGTAAAATGTTCATCACCATTGGCCTGAGTGAAGATGGGTACCAGTCAATGTGGATACTCAAAATAGCTTGGTCCTAACTTCCTGTATTTTGGATATTAGGCAGAAAATTGCCTTCCAAAAACATATAAGGTCAGGGCAGTGTAGTAAGGTGCCCATCTTGCTGCAACCACGCCAGCACTCGTTTGAACTAGAACTATTACATTTTGCTGTGATGTATAGGGTATAATACCACCAAAGGAGTATTTTTTGAGCAATTTCCCAGTTTGTGACTGAACTTGTAATGCATTGATTATATTTAACAGCCTTTTTTCCATTGTTCTTCAGTAATTCCCACTTTTGAATGGGGGGGGGGGGGGGGGTGAATGTGCTGCTAAAGCTACTTACAAAAAGCCTTGATTTTTTTTTTCCTTAATTCCTTATTTTCAGATATATATGAAAAAAATAGGTCAACTTGCCATATTTAAAGTAAATACAAGTTTCAGGTACATTTCATACATATTTATAAGATTAAACAAATCAGGAAATATGATGGTATTTACAGCAAAATCACTATTTCAAAAATAGTAGGCAAAGGTTGAGAAAGTTGAAAAATAAAATAGTTAAATAAGTTTCTAGATCTGTATTTTAGGCTAGTCCCACATAAGCAGTAACTAGGAGTATGAATGAAAAGGAATGAGAAACAAAACAAAAGCAAAGTGTGTGGGGGAGGGAGGGGTAAGAGGGGAAAAAGTTATCTTCACTCTGCAGCAATTCCTTACCAAAGTTGTCAGCTTTACAGTGAGTTCCTGTAAAGTAACCATGGTGTCCAATTTTTGAAATGTTTGTCAGACTTGTTCTTAATACAGTAATTGCTGTAAGTTCCATTAGTTGAATTTGTCAAAGCCTTCATTTTAAAGTGGTTGTAAACCCTTACAAACCACTTTTCACTACAGGTAAGCCTATAATAAGGCATACCTGTAGCTACCATGGATATCTCCTAAACCTGCACGGTGTAGGAGATATCCCCTGTATCAGCATGTGCCAAAGTCATTGGCACATGCGCACTGAAGCAGCGGCTCGTTCGTGCCATTGCTTCAGCTGACGTGCCGTTACCGGCAGCTCCCGTGCGCATGCGCAGGAGTGGCATCATAGAGGCTCCGGCCAATCACATCTCCGGAGCCCGCGTTACCCAGAAATAACTCCAGGAGACATGTCACCGGGCAGAGCAGTGTGCCGGGACCGCTGCGGGGGCTTCGATCTAAAATGCTATGTATGCTATGCATACTAGCTCATTATGCCTTTGTCTTGTAGTGTTTATTTATTTTATTTTTTTTGTGGGTTTACAACCACTTTAAACTGTAATGAGTCAGAATTGGCCAGAATTTAATAGGATATACACCCTATAAACTTGAATTCACTTCAAAGTTTGGTTTCACTGAATTTTGAATAGCTTGGCGAACCGCACCTGGGCAAATTAGGCTATCACAACTAGTAATGACATCATTGGGTCAACGAAAAAAAAAAAAAGTATGCAATTAAAATATAGGTTTTAATTAATATGTCATTATTTTGTTGATGAGGGTTTGAAAGGAGGAACTTCTCCCTGTTTTCAGGTTCAGGGACGAATCTTTGCCTGAATTCGGCCCTAAAATGGAGCTAAAGATGCAGTGTTTCTGTGCAGTGTGCTCCGCAGGCAATTATCACCTTGTGAGGAGGCAGGCAATAGCAGGCCCTGTACTTCTTGTATCACATGGTCATCACATGGTCCTTGTAAAGTAAAAAAAGCATACTGTAATAACAGCTTAACTTTCACTGCACCTTTCTGCCTACAGTACACTTTGTTTTCTATTGTTTCTGTAAATGTAAATGGAGATTTGTCATTAATCTTATACTTTATAACAATGATGCAGCAATTTAGAGTATGTCCTAAACAGCTGTGTCAAAAGTAAATGTTATAGGATGACTCATGCCTTAAAAACAATACTGCCAAACCTTACCTGAAAACAAGTTCCTGTCGCCAGAGGGTGTTAAAACTACTAGCATGTTACATTTCTCAAATATTCTTCAAGGGCAGGGAGCCACAGCAGATTAAATGATCAAACTGAGGATATAATATTCAACCTAGATTATGAAACAAAGTCATGGCTATCACCATAGACTTATCGTTAGACACAGCGGGTAGTGTACCTGCAAGGGTATCAGCTCCAAACTAATTGTACAGAAGAATGCAAACTTGTGGCTTGTATCAATGGGAAAATGTAACTTGCTTTTAGGTGCAATTTCCTTGCATTTGGGATCAGTTTGAGTAGCTACTGATATCATTTTCAGTTCTTTGCCAGGTGTATTTGACCTGTAGTTGAGCTCATTCTGACCTGCATTTGACCTTTTTTCAAACAGCATTAATCTGCTTCAATTGTCTTTTGCAATCCTATGAACTTTTATAGGGAAGAAGACAGTTCTAAGCAGACAATAGCCTCTGTATACATTTTTGGCCCAAGGCAGCCAGCTTGAGGCGGGTACCTGAACTTGATACTTCAGAGACACATCTCACACAGCTTCTCTTCTGCAAAATAGGGCAAACACAAATGCTCCACATGAATTGGAGCAAGCCCAGGGGAAGATCTACTTGGAGGGGTTGAAACAGATCTAACACAGAGGTAACAGTATCCAGAGTAAAAGTCCAGAGGAATGCAAAACCCACTTGAAGCCAACAGTTAAATGCACCTGTCAGTCGATTCTAAATGATCTCAGAAGCACCTCAAAATAATGCTATCAACTCAAGACTAAAGCCACAGATACAGGCCCTCATGCAGACCAAATGTGGACATTTTAACTGTTATAATCTTCTCGAAGCTCCAGTTGACATCAGTTGAAGTAAACCAAAATTACTCATGTACAGTACATTTTGCAAAAACATTTCACAGAACTGTGGTGACTTTTGAAATTCCTACTACTGGAGTGGACTGAAACTTAAAATGTTACTAAACCCAAGACCCTGCATTCATTATATCTGGTCTCCCACAGTACACAGAATATGGAAATGCAATTATTTTAGTAAATATAAACTGCTAAATTTCTCTTCTCATCAGCAGCATATTGCAGTCTTGTGACTTCTATCAATGTCCAGCCAAGCACTGGTTAAAGTTTGTAGATGGAGTTTTCATTCTCCTCTGACAGTCCTATGAGGCTGCAAGACTCCTGACCCTCACCTGCCCCCTCCCAACAAAAGAAAAAACTCTCTAGCAATACACACCAAACTGAGCATGTGCAGAGTGCCCTCAAGGTTCTGTACTATCAAGAGATGGATTGGGGACTGTGGAAAAAGGGGGAGGGGATCAGAGAGGACAGGATCAAACAGCCTTTTTACACAATGCCAGGGATTAACCCCTTAGGTTCCACAGTGAGTATAACAAGCATGCTTTACTGCATATACTGTACAGACTGATTTCACTGTGGACAGTTTATTAACACTTTACACAGTTTGCCTTTTATTACAGTTTAAACTATATGCAGTCCTTAACAGTTGGTGCCTAGAGCTACCTGCACATTTCTGTGTGTAAAGTGATTGTAAAGGTAACACATTTAAAAAAAATAACAAACATCTATATACTTGCCTGCTTTATGCAATGGTATTGCACAGAGCGGCCACAAACCTCCTTTTCTCTGGTCCCCGACTGACACTCCTGACCCCCCCTCCCTGTCCAGTGCCCCCATGGGAAGCCGCTACCCATGGGGGCACTTATGACCCGTCCCCTGCTCCCTCGTCATTGGCTTTGATTGACAACACTGGGAGCCAATGGCATCCGATGCCCCAGCAACCCATAAGTGAGGGAGATAAGAGCTTCAGACATGCACAGCACTGGGCTCAGGTAAGTAAAAGGGGAGGGAGGGTGAGAGGGGATGCTGATGCCTTAACATTTTTGACCTCAATGCAAGGAATGCATTAAGGTAAAAAATGTTTAGGCTTTAGGACCACTTTAAGCTATAGAACAGGATTAAAATCTGGACCCCTTAATTATGCAAATAGCAACTGTATCTAATCCCACCATCATGCCTCATTATAGTATGATGAGGGATTAAGAGTGCAGCAAGGTGAAGAGTGAAGAGGTAAGAGGATGCATGCTATAGTTTCTACTTCAGATCTGTTGTTGTGATTAAGTACACCTAGAAGCGATGACTTAATTAAAAATGATTGTCTGTATCCATGTACATAGTTACATAGTAGGTGAGGTTGAAAAAAGACACAAGTCCATCAAGTCCAACCTATGTGTGTGATTATGTGTCAGTATTACATTACATATCCCTGTATATTGCGGTCATTCAGGTGATTATCTAATAGTTTCTTGAAGCTATCAATGCTCCCCGCTGAGACCACCGCCTGTGGAAGGGAATTCCACATCCTTGCCGCTCTTACAGTAAAGAACCCTCTACGTAGTTTAAGGTTAAACCTCTTTTCCTCTAATTGCAATGAGTGGCCACGAGTCTTATTAAACTCTCTTCTGCGAAAAAGTTTTATCCCTATTGTGGGGTCACCAGTACAGTATTTGTAAATTGAAATCATATCCCCTCTCAAGCGTCTCTTCTCCAGAGAGAATAAGTTCAGTGCTCGCAACCTTTCCTCATAACTAAGATCCTCCAGACCCTTTATTAGCTTTGTTGCCCTTCTTTGTACTCGCTCCATTTCCAGTACGTCCCTCCTGAGGACTGGTGCCCAGAACTGGACAGCATACTCCAGGTGCGGGCGGACCAGAGTCTTGTCTTCTGGTAACATTTTTTTTAATTACATTTTCCATTTAATCCTCTAATTAAACCCATCGACTTAAATGTTTCAAAAAACGGATACATTCCCATTGTGTACCGGGAATGTAACTGTCTCATTGGTTGCACTCTCAACTAAACTGTTATGCCCCGTACACACGGTCGGATTTTCTGACGGAAAATGTTCGATGGGAGCTTGTTGTCGGAAATTCCGACCGTGTGTAGGCTCCATCGGACATTTTCCATCAGAATTTCCGTCACACAAAATTTGAGATCTGAATCTCAAATTTTCCAACAACAAAATCAGTTGTCGTAAATTACGATCGTGTGTACACAATTCCGACGCACAAAGTTCCACGCATGCTCAGAATCAAGCAGAAGAGCCGCACTGGTTTGAGACAAGTTTGAGCCAACATCCGTTGGAAAAAATCCATGGATTTTGTTGTCGGAATGTCCGATCGTGTGTACGGGGCATTAGGCTGGGTTTACATATGTAAACAATTGATTGTGCTGGAACAAAGAGATTATTATACTTATTATACAGGATTTATATAGCGCCAACAGTTTATGCAGCGCTTTACAATATAAAAGGAGAGATGTCCCAAAGGAACAAAAGGGAGGAGCAATCACGGAATAGCTAAATGAAAAATTGCTTTATTAAAGTTACAAATGTAAATCCCCCAGAACACCCAGCGATAAAAACACATACAGAAAAAAATTGAGTGCCCGTGTAAAAAACGTTTAAAACCAAACGTCAACTTCGTATCAGGTTCGGTGAACACCTAAAGAGTATAAAGCAAAAAGAGGACACCCCCGTGACCCAACACTTTATATAATGCCATGGTGGGAACTCTACTGGTCTGAGGGTTAAGGGGTTATAGAGTAGAACGTAGAGGTGACTTTGACACAGTCCTATTGAGGAAAGAAAAATCCTGGATATTCAGGCTAGATACCTTACAGCCCAAAGGACTAAATAATGAGCTAAGCCGCAAAGTTTTTCTTGAGCCTTAATTTACTAACCACCTACCTCATTACCTAAATTGTCACCCAAGCGATTGGGCTCAGTTAATTATTCTGAACCTAACTGTCCTCACCTGGTTATCCACCGGAGATTCAGATTCATACCTTTGTCCCATGCAGATTTGCCATGGCTGTACAATGTAATTCCATTTTGACAGTATAAATCTTTTTTCCATACTCTTTTTCTATCTTTTTCCTGTTTTTTAATCACTGCGATATGACCAGTCACCACAAGATGACCCTAAAATGAAATTTTGACATAATCGACACTGATTGGACATTTGTTCCTTTAAAAAGACGGAGATAATTTACGTCATACGTCCTGACAAAGTGTACGGTCACGTGTGTGAAACACATTGACGTAGGCAGCGCTATCTCCGCCCCACGCTCCACCATGTGTTCCAGCAAGTGTGCGAGATAACATAGTACTGCCACTTCCGCCTGGACGGACTGGACAAGCTTGCTTCGTATTCACTCATGGACCACCGTAGCCAGCATATCTGACATACGACCGGATGTTTTCAGCATTGACGCTCTACACCAGACTGCCACTGCAACACGCTGACAGACTTTGCCAGCGTTTATCTACATGTTGCTTCGGCATCTATCTAAAGGCTGACTTCAGAGGGGAACAGGCTCCATGTACAATGGCCACTGCAGCCATCATCCCAGAGGTGTGAGAGCCTTTGACCAAATAACATCTTCTCTCCCCCCCCCCCTCCCCTCTGTCTCCTGTTGATAGCCAGTGGACTTCTCCTCAAACCGAGCACTGCTTGATGTGCCATATTTGATCATGGGACTGTGAAGTCAATGCATGCATATATAATATGCCTTATAACCAGCTAATCCCTATATGACCGGCTTGAATTATCCACTATTCATTCAGTGACCTCTCTCTTGATGCTACATATTTACTATTCTAACTGGCAGTCTGTTGACACTACTACTAGCTGATTGATCCACACTGCAAAATAGGCTACGAACCCCCATCACAGCCTTATATGTTTGACTTACCTGCTAATGCAATCCTTCTATACAATAATCGCACAAGCCGTTACACAGACATGCAGCATGTATAGTTTGCTATCTTTGATTATACAGGAATAAGTAATTACATTGGCTTTATCTATAGCAGCACCATTCCTCTCCTTCCTTAGCTGGTTCATGCATGTGTGGCCCAGAGATTGGCACCATATTTTGACATTGTTGTAATTTTTTTCTGTATGTGTTTTTATTGTTGGGTGTTCTCGGGGGTTTACATTTGTAACTTTATTAAAGCAATTTTTCAATTAGATATTCCTTGATTGATCCTCCCTTTTGCTCCTTTGGGACATCTCTTTGTTTTATCAAAATCAATTTTTTACATTGATATATCTGATCTTAGGATACATCAAATCGGTAATGATTAATAACATACATTGCCATTGGCAACCTATGGAAAGTGGATTCCAAGCATATGAGCACACAGCGGCTCACAGCAGGAGTCCAGTGTGTCCTCGTTCACCGTTTCAGGTCCGATTTCAGCCTGAATTTTGGCTGAATTCGGACCTGAAACAGACCAAAAGACACACAGGGTTCCTGTGCAAATCGCACTGGAGCCGCTGCGGAGATATTTGAACTGGCTCCATAGAGATCAGGTCACAATCTCCTGCAGTGTGAAGTGGATGCAGGGAAACCCACATCCAATTCACACTAGTGTGAACCCAGCCTTAAACCATCAAATATCTGGTGGCATAACTGATTTTTTTTTTTTATAATGCAGTTGGATGCTGTATGCAGTTGGATTTGCACAGAGCAGCCTGGATCATCCTCTTCTTGGGTCCCTCTTCTGTGCTCCTGGCCCTTCCCTCCTGTGAGTGCCCAAACAGCAAGCAGCTTGCTATGGGGGCACCTAAACCGAGTCACAGCTCCCTGTGTCCATTCAGACATGGAGCCGCAACCCTGCCTGACCCCTCTCTCTCTCCCGATTGACAGCAGTGGGAGTCAATCGCGCCATGCTGCTGTCTCAGACAATGAGGAGGGGAATCCCGAGGAGCTTAGACACTCCTGCAACATTGCTGGATAAAGATGGGCTCAGGTAAGTGTTAGGAGGGCTAAAGGGGGCTGCTGCACACAGAAGGTTTGTTTATCTTAATGCATACAATGCATTAAGATAAAAAACCTTCTGCCTTTCCAATCCCTTTAATAGCTGTTACTGTACTAATGTGCCCTTTCTTGAACAGTTATTCACAATACTTCAGGTGAAATAGACATACCAGACAGACTGGTTAGGCTAGTTATCTTCCATTGCACTGCACTAGTGCTAGTGATTCATTGCAGAGCAATGTCTGTTGTGTTTCTTTATGTGCACAAGACTGGAACAACCCCAATCCATATTGTCAGAAGAGTGTTTAATGTATACAGTTTAAAATTCCATGGGGATTAAAGGCATATTTCAATCAGCACAGTGTGGCCAATATATACAGTGCTGTGAAAAATTATTTGCCCCTTCCTGACTTTTTTTTTCTTTTCTTTCATATTTATCACAATTAAATTATTCAGATCATCAAACGTTAAAGTGGTTGCAAAGGCACAAGGTTTTTTACCTTCATGCATTCTATGCATGAAGGTAAAAAACCTTCTGTGTGCAGCAGCCCCCCCCCCCCCCCCCCAATATTTACCTGAGCCCCCTCTCGACCCAGCGATGTCCATGAGAGCTTTGCCTCTCTGGGGATTCACACTCCTGACTGGCCTTTGGCAGCAGCGAGATCCATTGCTGTCAATCACAGCCAGTGAGCCAATCAGGAGACGAGGGGACTGAGCCAAGCTGCAGCTCCATGTGTGAATGAACACACAGAGCCGTGGGTCAGGAGCAGGCCTGCTTGGGTGCCCACAGAGCAAGCTGCTTGCTGTGAGGTAATAAAAGAACACAGAACAACATCTAAAGAACTGCAGGCCTCACTTGCCTCAGTTAAGGTCAGTGTTCATGATTCAACAATACAAAAGAGACTGGGCAAAAATGGCATCCATGGGAGAGTTCCAAGGCAAAAGTCACTGCTGACCAAAAAGAACACAAAGGTTTGTCTCACATTTGCCAAAAAGCATCTTGATTATCCCCAAGACTTTTGGGCAAATATTCTGTGGGCTGATGAGATAAAAGTTAAACTTTT